>NC_091223.1:11643741-11943741 GCF_040958095.1 Procambarus clarkii | reverse complement strand
TGGGACAGTTCAACATAAATTAGAACGCTGTGTAACGCTGTGTTAAATATAAATCAGGAAGTGTTTTGATAACCGCGCGTTTATACCATGTTAAGATCCTGGGTGATGAGGGACAGGTACGTAGAACTTTGTTTATAGCGCTTTAGTATGGCAAATGCTCGTTCAACAGAACTCTGCAGGTTGTAGTGTGACGGACGCCACTTAAAACAGGTAGAAGGACGTAGTGACGGGTAAAACACGGGTTAGGACGCTTCAGGACCAACAGACGCCACATAAAGCACGGACAAGGACAAGAACTGCTCGCACAACTGGGGTTGGGACGCCGGAGGACGACGACACACAGCAAAAAAGTTAGCCTGGTCAGGATGCGCCCAACGTTAAGTTTGGCCGAGAGGAAGCCTTAAAAACTGGAGACGACAGTCAGGATATACGGAGCGCCACCACCGCCCGCAAGTCCACTTCTTGCTCACATTTTAGTGCTATGTAAATGAGATGTGACGCGCTTCCCCGACACCACTAAATCTCCCCCACGCCCACACACACACACCCTGGCTATGTTCAATGAACTTTTCAACGCTAAAATGTGCGTAAATGAAGATGCCATCTCTAATGCATACACGTATTTTCACTCGGGAATATACCACATACTAAGGGAAAGAGCTAAAGGCTACGCCGTACCAGGGAAAAAAAAAAAGGAGTGTACTGCTTCACTGCATTGGGGAGAGTGCTCAAGACGTTACCACACCAGGGAAAATAGCTTAAGATTGCACCATACAAGCGGAAGAGCTCAATAATTCTCCTCACCAGGAGAAAGAACACAAGACTTTGACATCAGTGGTGCTAGCATCTGTATTTGTACATCATCTTGCTTCTCTACTCTTTATTATCCTCGCCTCTCTCATCCCTACACATCTCGAATTATAAACACATCCGAATATTTACATTCCACACAGTTTAAGCTTTTCAGTCATTATGGACTGGCTCATTGGCCCCATGGTATTTTAATTTTCTTTGACTGGTCGAATCTACCTGCTTCATACCTTCCTATCCCACCGCGCTTCTCTGTGTACTGTGTTGCCTCGCCCGCTATGTATAGCTTCTGAAGCTCTCTAACGTCCTTCCAACCGCTTTATTGTCGTTCTTTCCGCCCTTTGCCTTCTCCTCTTGTAATTGTAACTTAATAATAGATTTTTGCCAGTTTCTGTCAACATCGTGGTACACAGCACAACTCGTCCTCTTAAAAATTACGTCACTTTTCGCTCGTATGCGCGCTATGGCCAAATTTGGACGTAATTTGAAATGAAATCGACTCACAAAAGAGACGTACTGTTCCGTTGCACTGCCTCGTGCTTTTAACACAACTGATCTTATCAACTTTTGTGCCTCTAATTGTTATTGGGAAGGTTAAGTCTTTCTCATTCCTCCATAAGATTGTTTTTGGTCGTTTGATTCACCTACTCCTCTCCTCCTGTCACCTCATCCTCTTTGTTCCATTTCTTTTATTTCCTGTATGTTTATTTCATAGCTCTTATGCGGCCATAAGCTGCCTCCTTTCTCCTCCTCTCTTGAAAATGTGATCTCTTCCTCATATCTCTCGTACTCACACTTGACTTTCCGTAATCTGGTGGAGCAGGTTTGCATTCATGAGCACGCGCACGCGCGCGTAAGTGTGTGTGGGTAATGGGTGCATGCAATAGTGTGAATTCATGGATATAATTATGTATACCACAACGCACGCAATGCGAAACAACAAATTATTACGAACTAATTAAAATATAATGAATGCAACCTTAAATAACCCCAAGATTAAACAATACATTAAAACTCTCTTAAGGTTTTTGATGTTTTGATTAAGCTAGTTGAGTGACACAGACGGGGGAGGCTAGAATGCGAATAAAAACAAAAGCCTAACAATTGGGGGAACGAGAATCTAGGAGAGCATAGAGCCCGGATCAGAAAAAAATGGAATGTATGGAAGAGTGAAAGATTAAAGGGAATTTGGGAAGCGGGTGGAAAATAGTGTACCGCAGTTGATTGATGAGGACGTAAAGTCAGACGCCACCAACCAGGACGCAAGATCCCGAAGAAGGAAAATTACTCTCACTCGGGAAAATTTTCCTCGGTAGAGCAGGAATTCTTAAGATTTTGTTGCGTAAAGTTTTTTTTTTTTTTTAAGAGGTAAAAATCATATGGCACGTAATATATTTATATCAGCATCGGCCGGGAGCCGAGCGGACAGCACACTGGACTTGTGATCCTGTGGTCCCGGGTTCGATCCCGGGCGCCGGCGAGAAACAATGGGCAGAGTTTCTTTCACCTTATGTCTCTGTTACCTAGCAGTAAAATAGGTACTTGGGTGTTAGTCAGCTGTCACAGGATGCTTCCTGGGGGTGGAGGCCTGTTCGAGGACCGGGCCGCGGGGACACTAAAGCCCCGAAATCATCTCGAGATAACCTAGCATGATTTGACCTCTCTTTCCTCTTTCGGCCGCAGACATGTATAATACGGCCTTAAGCGGACGGTGATGCATAATACGGCTGCGGGCACACATAATACGGCTCCATATATAGCCGCTGAGATACCATCCCACCCGGTCTAAAGACTTGCACTATGGCTTTACACAGCCCAATATGGGCTTAAATATTGTGCCCGAGAATAATGAAATTGTCATTATTGCCCTCCCCCCCCTCTACCTTCACAGTGTCTTCCTTCTTGGAGAAAGAACACTACCTGGAGACGACCCGTCTGAAGATCTTCTTCCTTCACTACCTGCGCAACCTGTCCTCTTAAATATAACGACACTTTTGGTTCGTATGCGCGATATAGCTAAATTTGGACGTAATTTGAAATGAAATCGACTCACAAAAGTGACGGGGCTGATTGGCCTCTCGTAGCAACCCCCCCCCCATAACCATCGTAGCATCATGTGACGTGACTTTTCTTCAGTCGGGCCATAAAAGTGGGTACAGTTGGGCTCCGCAGATATAAAAACTTTACTTCTCAAGGGAGAAACTTTCCTGTAAATGAGGTCAAATTAGCGTCATTGGGGGGAGGGGGGGGAGAGGGGGTTGGGGAGGCCGTGTGGAACTATAACGTCGGAGTAGCGAGTTGGCCGAGGACGTGATGTGGGTTGAGTAAGAGGCAATGGTGATGAGCACGATGTGGTCTGAATGTTATAGAACACCCAATTTGCTGTCCCCCCCCTCTCTTTCTCTTTCTTCTTTCTTTTTTTTGCTTTTCTCTTTTTTTTCTTCTCTTTTTTTTCTTTTCTCTTTTTTCTTTTTTTTTCTTTTCTTTTTTTTCTTCTTTTTTCTTTTTTTTTTTCTTTTCTCTTTTTCTTTTTTTTTCTTTTCTAAAAAAAAAAAAAAAGTTTTACTCAATATAATAGTCATCACATCGGGATAAAACGTTTTCATAACTGGTGAAAGCTTTTAATACCAACATGGAAAAGTTTTAATGCAGTTTAGAAGATTCATTGGCATTATGGGAAGTATTATAGAGGGACTGAAAGTTTGAAAAAATATTCATAAGAAATATGTCGTAAGAAGAGCAGGCGCTAACAAGCCGGCAAGAGACATCAAATGTTTAAAGTTGCAGAAAACTGAGAAGTAAGGTCAACTCATTTGATTAGCGATTTCGTGAGGAAAGGTCAGTAAGGATGAGGAGAGGTCGGAAAAAGGGGAGAGCTCAGAAAAGGTCGTGAAAAGTCGGGAAAGGTCATGGAAGGTCCGTAAATCAGGGAGAAGCTTAATAAATATGTAGAAAAGATATGAGGGAGTCAGCCATGATAAACTCAAAGGAGATAAGGTCAGTAATGTTAATAATAATAAATCACATATTTAAAGTAATGAAATATCTTGTTTTAATGGATGACTGTGATTTTAACTGTGCACAATCTACCTTAAATAGTGCACAATCTACATTTAACTCTGAACAATCTACCTTCCAGTGTCCTCAAGCCACCTTTTAAAGTTTTACGCAATCTAGCTTCAATGGTTTTAACTGGTTCTTATTTTACTGGTTCTTCAATGGTTTAATGGTTCTTATTTTACTGGTTCTTCAATGGTTTAATGGTTCTTATTTTACTGGTTCTTCAATGGTTTAATGGTTCTTATTTTACTAGTTCTTCAATGGTTTAATGGTTCTTATTTTACCTCTAACTGTTTGCCATCTACATTTGAAGGTGCAATAGAAAATTCTCATTATCAAGCCATCCATCCACAAACATATAAATTATTTCCTTTGTTATTTAAAATAAAAAAAAAAACCGCTGTAAAATTAAATGTAATAACTACTTAGCATTTGATAGCGTATAATATAAATTATTGAAAATAATAAAATTGAATAAATTATTATTCAAATATTAGGTACGTACTTATGAATCGAACAATTACAATCTGCGTAATGCGAAGGTGTACACAATCAGGGAAATTTATACGACAACAATAGGGAAATTACCAACAGGCAAGGCAACTGGAAATTGTGTACAATATTCAGTTCAAGCTGATTAACATATTTGTTTTCAAGAAAGACTAAAATGCTATAATGGATCTGGAAATGTTAAATACGAATGTTAAGGTATCCGTTAAGGCATTCAGGTATCCTGGAATACATAGTGTTAATAAAAATTTAAATAAAACTTTTTGGAAAATCATTTAAATTTATGGATGGGAGCCTCGTCTCATTTATAATTAAAACCCTTTGATGCAGAACCAGCGAGAGAGGCGCGACATGCATTAATACCTACCAACTGGACAACATGATAACTACATGTTGTAATTTCACATTAAAATTATATGATTATTTCATTCTTTTGTTTACAAAGTGAAGTGACTCGCAAAAAGGGACAGAGGCGATAACTATAAACAAAAATGAATTAGAGAGGCTATAGAAGTTTTGTCAGTGTTAGAATCAGAAATATATGGCTCGTGTTAGATAATTAACCGATTAAAAATTAAGTAATTGCAAATGAGCTTAATTCATTATTCGCGAAGTAAATATAGTTAAACAAATTAGAGAAGCTTATTAGTTATCGCTCAACCATGCAATCGCCTCTTGATAAGACTATACAGATGTAAGGAGACAGCGTAGTGTGGTACAGGCCATATAGAGTGAGGTGCAAAAGGCCAAGTAACAAGAAGTTTAACGTAACATAAGCAGATTGGAAACGTGAAAATGCCATTTGCAGTGAATGAGAGAACCAAATATAACTGTTGCACAGATGTAACTAAAGTGTTCAACAGACTCAACGGTGTGTACTCAACAGATCCATCTAAAAGTGCTCTAATGGCATCGTGTGGCTCTTGTTAAAACTGTTTGACACAACTTCAAAATTGAAAGATTTCGTAGATGTCTCAATTTAGTGCTCAAGTTATTTAGTTAGTTATCTAGCTCAAGAAGCAAAATTTTTGCATTGGCTGTTATTTATTTATTTTTTTATCTTTTGCAGCAACTTTGATGTTCAGAGAGCTTGGTTCTCCAGCATACACAGGCACGAGCCTCCGGCAGGTTTATTGACTCAACATTTCCACTCAGGCAAACACTAAAAAAAAATAGTTTTTAGTAATTCTCCGACAAAATTATGTATGTGAAGGATTTTAAAATTCATTGCTTTCATTAAAATACACTTTTTGTTTAAAAACTTACTTGCTGTTATTACATAAATATTTCCTGACATAATTGCGACATAAACCTTCCGTAAGAGATCCTGATAGTAAGAAATTTAGGTGATGAGTATAAGAAGTTTTAAGAATTTTGTATTAAAAATATGAATTTAACTCACTTAGAGGCGGATCAAAACACTCGAAACATTCCCTCGTGCTTTTAAACATTTGCTGTCAGCATTTCTGTGTTTATGGGGTCACTGCTTTAGGTCACATGAGGTTAAATGTCCCATGAATTAAATTTTACACATGATTTGATCACGAAATGGAGAATATATGCCAAGTTTCGCTGTGAAATATGCAGGCGGCAGCAGACATGAATCACCAGAGAAGACATTTTATCTGCGCCCAGCCTGGTAGGATGGTAGTATGTTTGTGGTGGAGAGGAGAGTACGTCTACCTATACTCATCATGGGTGGCGAGTACCTCCACTCATCCTCATCATGGGTGGTGAGTACGTTCACTCACTCATCATGGATGGTGAGAACGTTCACTCATACTCATCATGGGTGGTGGAGAGGAGTGTACGTCTACCCATACTCATTATGGGGTGGTGGGGGGAGAGTTCGGCCTTCCACAGATATCAGGAATTATTCATATTGTAATTGTTAATATTGCAATTTGTTATCAGTCAACATCATTACGACTAAAATTATCATAATAAGCATAATAATTGACTAATTATAATATAATAATAAAAAGTTATATATTTAAAGTCTTTAAATTTACGGCAATAAATGATTAATTTAATCAGCTCGCAAATTAAACTAAATATATGCAAATTTTCGGAAATCACGCGTCCTCGAGTTTCAATTCAGCACAAAAATAATTTAAAGCAATCTTGATAATCTGCTATCAATTTACATCTCATTAAGCCTAGCAATATTTATGGCATTAAATTTTCACATTTGCACAATTTGGATTTAAATAATATCAACGTATTGGGAACAATCATAAGAGAATTACATCAATATTACTAATTTCTGAAATTAAAATTACACAAACATATTATAGACACGATTGCAATAATCGGTAATAATATTTCGGAGGAAAATAATATATAAATTTTACAAATAAAATATTATAACTACAATATAATTTTTATAAATAGAGATTACCTCTCAGCCCTCATCCTTCGAAACCTGAACCAGTCTTATTTACAAACTCCTTCAAAATATTTCTCTCTCGTATCCCATCCCGTCCGATCCCCCTTGGTTAACAAAGTTATCGCAAAACCTTCTCCGCGCCACACCGATTCAATACCTCGGCTCTCCGCTCCGCTTTTCATGTTAAGCCCAAGACTTGAACCACAGCGCCTTCACGTTCAAAACATCCCCGACCAGTTCTAGACTGATAGCCCACAAGCCTATCCTATCATACATCTCCACACTCGCGAAAACATCCTCTAAGAACGCTAGAGGATGGCAGCAATTCAAATCTCATTTAGTCATTCCATTAGCACGACCTAGAGAGAACTTTCATGCAAAGTTTAGCCCACTGCCTGAGAGGACTAAACAGAATTCATGTGACTTAATAGAATTCAGTAACTAAATAGAGTTTAGGTGATTAAATAGAATGTTCTATTGATTGTTTAACCGCCAGTCCTCCCCGAATACCCACCTGGACTACATACTTGATTTACTGCCACTCTCTGGGGATGCAAAGTATGGGTTAGCGTAGGCACAGTTCGGGTGTAAAATTAAATCCATTATGTTTTCAACTTCTTTCTCAAGTGAGAAAGAACCATTATAATGTAAAGAGTATTCGTTTCATAAAAAATTTACCACTGGAGAGATATAATACAGCTATTTTGTCGATTCTTGGAGAATGCCGGATGGTACTGATTAGCATATAGTGTATTGAAGCTTGAATGGTGCCCAAGCTACATTATATAACACTTTTGTCAGTCACCCCTCAGAGGCATATAATTATATAATATATATTTATAAAATATATATATAAAGGAGTGTGTGTAATGAATCTATCCAAAGTTATATGCTACGAATTTAGAGAAAATCTCTCGGCAATAACGTCTTCGAGTTGGTGGGCAGAATTTATTTTCCGTGAACGATTTTGATGTTCGAAGTTTGTGTTAATGAAGCAAGTTTGGAATCTGCCAAGTGTGGACGTGTAGCTTTTATGGGGAAAGTTTGGTATATCTGGAGCTGTCTGTCTGTCGGTATGGAATGGGTCAACTAGAATAAAAACCTGAATACAGAATATAAATCTTGAGAAATAAAAGTGTAAAGAATAAGATGAAATTTCAAGAAAGAAATTGATGACTATGTATGATTCTTGATGAATATGAACTTAATGATGTGATTAAGATGTTACTCTCAACTCCTCTCCATTATTCTCTAAATCACACAACGCCTTCTTAACGTACACAAAATGGTCGCGGTCAAAATACACAATACAGAAAAATTGACATTATGTAACGAAATAGATTGATAACGATTACACCTGACGAAGGGTAAAGTTGGAAATTTTATTCCCGAATATATTTGGGACTATGAGAATGAACTGTTTCTTCTTTATATTATGGGCAGTTTTCTTGAAAGCCGGAACTAGTTAATAGTGGAGTCCCAAACAGAGAAGCTGAGCTCTGACAAACGCAAGGCATTTCCCATCTATGTTCTTAAATTTCATGTGTACATTTCCGTTGCCATACTTAGCTTAATATTACTTCATCTATTATGTTAATTAGTCTCTAGTTTAGGGTATATATTTTTCTAATTGCACGTCTTATTATTCTATTTACAATTAAAACATCAAAATGGATAACATCTCTCTAAATTTAAGGCCTTTTCTTTCTCGGATCAAACTCTCTAATTTCACTTTGTCCTTCTCATGACAAAGATGCAAAGTAAACGAAAGCCTCTGAATTTTACTTTTATAAGTTTAGAACTTGTCTTTCTGTATGTCTAAGAATGAAATTATCATATTTAAGACTGATATCTTAAGTTGTGTGACGCGTAACAGATAACATTTAATAGACATTGATTCCTAACACTCTGTGGGTCTCCAAATATACGCTGACGGCGAGTGTATAATTCCGTCACGCTTTACATATTCTTCAATATTAATTGACATCGAATGATTACGTTGCGTCAATAACAATCGGTTACGTTTACACACAGTAATCCAAGCACGTAACTCTCTAAAGCGAACTTTTAGGTATCTAAAAATGGCTCAGATTTTAGCCACATTGGTGATACAGTTGCAAAATACATTCTCTACCTTATTCCCCATAATGGCTCACACCTCAGCCACGTCGGGGAATACAGCCATGAAATACATCCTCAGCGACTCGGACATTAAACTCTTCGTTGCATCTAAAGTGGCTTTTGGAAACTTGGAATGTATGCCATAAAACTTTGACCAATAGTTAGCGAGGACTTAAAGTTAGCCTTGCCATCCTGTTTTTACGAAGAGTCCCGTGTCTGGTGGAGTAAGGGGGGTAGAAAGAGGACGGAAGGTATATAGCGTGAGAGAAGAGCGTAGCAAGCCGGTAAAGAAAGGATACATGAATAAGAAGAGAGGGAAAAGAATGGGAGGTAGAGGGAAGAAAATTGGGAAGAGGTAGAAGGAGGAAGAATGATGGGAGGTAGATGGGAGAGAAAGTAATAGTGTGGGGATACAAGAAAGTAAAGTGAAATATAAAACTTGTGAGTAGCTATCGAGCTAATAAGGGAGCGAGAGCGAGAACAAGCAAAACAGTAGAGATAATAGAAGACTGGAAGATTAAGGAGAACAGAGAAGACAGGATATAGAGTAAAAATAGAGGACAGATCTGAGGAAAAAATGGAGAAATGAATAATTATATAAACGAAGATTATTTCCCATGAAATATTTTCTTCTGTATCATGGTTAGCGCTGTGTGCGTGGGTTACCGCTTTATTTTCCAGTGTTGTGTGCACTTTGTCACTTGGGTAATTACAGGCTGAGAGCGGTGGCCACTGAGGGGGGAGGCGGCCTGTGGGCAAGAGAATTTAATCTAAATTATGAGAAAATCTATGTAATTTATTATGTATTCCTTTAGCAATCTGTAATTCTTTTCAGTCATGTTTTTGCTTCATATTTATCCGCGAAGTTTTATGGCCGTGTTCTGTAAATAGATAATAGAGAAAATATTATATAAAATGTTAATGTTAAACTTAGGTGGTAAGTAAATTTAAAGCTCATTATATATTTTTATTGAAAATTGCTTCAAAATAAACTTTTGGCTGATTTGAATCTTGGAAATATTTACCGTGAATAAATTTGTTTGATGACCTGAATTTTTAAGGACGATAGAAAGTATATCATCTTGATGAATTTAATTCCACTCTATTATTAATGAGTATTACAATTTTCCATAAAAACTGTTCTGCGTTAAATGAACAAATCCTCGTCACGGCCATTGTGGATTTGTTCATTTGATGCATCACGCTATTGTGATTGCTGTGTGTTCTGTGTTCTACATATAATATTTATATAATATGAAAATTGAGCTAGGTTCATTTTTTAAATGGAGGCCCTATATGTATGTTGAAGGTGAACGACTGGGAACTATGGCCCTTCATATGTATGTTGGGGGTGAGCGTGTGAGAGCTGGGTGCCCTACCATGTCTGTGGGGGGTGAGCGTGTGAGAGCTGGGTGCCCTACCATGTCTGTGGTCGGTGAACTGCGGAAGAACGTCAATATCCTCCAGTAAACAAATGTCTGTCATCATTTTCCGTGAGCGACCTTTTGTTAGTTAACCCAGATGAGTTATACTTATTGCCTCGGTGTAGAAAATGGGGGGCCCCAGGCTTGATTAGTTGGCTATTGAGATGCAACATTGATCTTGTTAGAGGAGAAGCATTGCTTGATATTTTGTAAATGAAGTTTTAATTAATTCTTATAAACTTCTGGAGGATTATTTAGCCCATGACACAAGCGTACCGTCTAGCCAGCAGGTATTCTTTAAAGAACAATATAAAGCAAGATAAAAATAAACTTGTGTGTATATACACCGTGTACGGGGTTATATCTCTCACTGTATATACATACATTGTTCGCCCCTAAAGGGAAATTCATGTTTGTCAATATTTATAGGTTCAAGTCTCTGGGTTTTCCTTATCCCTTCCTTTCCAACATATTCCTTAGTTTCTGTTTTCCACACCCTCCCTCACGCCACACCCTCCCTCACGCCACACCCTCCCATGAACAGTCACACCCTTCCTCGCTAGGCAAGCCTGATACCCGGGTGTGAATGCCAGTGTGGTCATGTTCTAATTTCATTCATGTTCCCTTGCCCATACCCCACACAGTGTAGGGTCCGGAACTCTTATACTTGTTTACTAACGGTTGAGGGCAGCACCAAAGAGCCGAAGGCCAACCCCAACTAGAACAACTAGTGGAGTAGCACTAGGGGAGCACTAGTGCTAATACTAATCGGGGCATTAACACATTCTGTGGCAATGCATGTAATAATGCTTGGTGCCGCTATTCACTTCTCATATTGCCTGTCAGCAAGGTCATACTGGTCTTGGAAGACGAAGGGAGCGCCTGTAATATTATTGAACAACAATATTAGGATCACAGCAGTATACAGTTTCTGGGGAGATGAATGATATTCCTTGCACAGGCGGGGTTGGTGGAGATCCTCCGGCGGCTGTTAAGAGTTCTTTATTATATGGACAAAGACGGTTATCTGTATCTTCAGAACATAGTGTCAGTCCGAGGCTGGAGGCCAGACGCTTGGGTTTAACCTCGCCCAACTTTAAATGATGATTTTGGATTGTATTGCGAGTGTTAAATGGTGGATAAAGTTGACCCTATGCCCTTCTGTAAGAAGAATCGGCTCCTATTTAGAGTGAGTCATGTCTGAGCAGTATGAAATGTGGGTTTGGATATCCTTAGTGTTAAAACTGATTCTACATCTGTTATCGATATTGAATCGACTCGATATCGTTGATTGAATGTCGATGACGTTGATTGGACGTCGTTAGCGATGATTCAACGTCGATAAGGTTGATTGCATGTTACTGAAGTATCTTTTGCACACTGGAAGATAGAATGGAAAGTAAAGAATGAAGGAGGGTGAGAGGGAGGGACAGAGAGCAGAAGGGAGCGAGCGAGCGAGCGAGCGAGCGAGAGATTGAGAGAGCGTTTATAATTGTCAACAAGATATTAACGACAAACTATTCAGTGAAAATGAAACAAACATTGCTTGATATAACACTAGAGGTGATCTCCAACTCTAACAGATCTGAGTAAATACATCTCCTCAACTGCACCGTATAGTACATCAAGCGAGGCCCGAGCCCAAAGCCTCCATTACAGTGATATATGGTACTATTATAGAGATACATGACCGGAGTTAAAAGAAACAGTAGGCAGTAGCAGGACTGGAGACTGGTTGGTATAATCCTGGGCTTAGTGCCCATCACTGTTTTCAGAGATTTTGTTATACATCAAAGACAAAAAGGACAGAAATACTGACTATAGTGAAACAAATGGTCAGTTTATCAGGTATATAGTGAGGATATCATACAAAAATTGTGAAAGTCAAACACACATTTTGAAGAAACGTTTTTATTATATTTATTTGTCTTCTAAAACGTATCCAAAGCATGAATAACATTTCAATTGAATTTAATTTAAATTTGCAAATTTGGAGAACATTAATTCACGTTGTCTACTAGATTGTTACCCGTCATTGTTGCCGTAATAACTTCAGCCACGACCTTGGCAATTATCTCCATGACAACCATCTCTATCACCAACACCCCCACCATCACCATCCCAGCCATCACTAATATCACCAGGAAAACCTTCATTACATTTTCTAAATGACAAAAACTATTTTTATCAACTCCAGTATCATCATAACACCCCATCATCATAACTACCACCACCACAGCTATATCATTGTAAATAACAGCCATGATTTTGGCACAGGTTCCAACCTTTCCTACAACCATCACCAATGGAACGAATACTACGCGCACAACCACCATTAACACTACCACCCGCCGCCCCAAAAACCACCACTAAAAGATCATCTCTGTAACTAACACTGCCTCCAGCCTGCTCATCTCTTAAATAACATAAATGTGGGAGATTAATAATGATTACTCGATAGGATTACAAACTGCAAATATTGCTGTGTGGGTTAGTCTCCTCTTGGCTGCCTTGTTTTGTTCAGTTACATGCAACCAATCTTTATTTTGTCATGGACATTATCTTGGGTCCCTTGTGACATTAACTCTCGTGCCAATGTCGCAAAGAATTGTCCGTAATGCTGTGTGGCACAGTCCCTCGCTACTCAGAACAGAGACATTGCCAAGCTCGCCGACACATTCTGATCACGTCCCTTGTGGTCTTGACAATTTAGCTTATTAAGAACTGAATACCACTGGCTTAGCGTCGGGTTTACATTCTCATCATGAGATGCACAGGCTTCCAGGGTTTCACAAGGAACATTATGAACTCGCGGTAGATTGACTTCTTGGTTCACGAAACAACATAAAGGGTCGTTTACACAGCTATCTTGACTTGTCAAGATTATCAAGATATGGGAGCCGGTCGGCCGAGCGGACAGCACGCTGGACTTGTGATCCTGTGGTCCTGGGTTCAATCCCAGGCGCCGGCGAGAAACAGTGGGCAGAGTTTCTTTCACCCTATGCCCCTGTTACCTAGCAGTAAAATAGGTACCTGGGTGTTAGTCAGCTGTCACAGGCTGCTTCCTGGGGGTGGAGGCCTGGTCGAGGATCGGGCCGCGGGGACACTAAAGCCCCGAAATCATCTCAAGATAACCTCCTAAGGGTTAACACACAACAAAGTTATTCAAATGAATTTTAAACCTCCCTTGTGAAGAGATAAGGAAAAGTAATTATCAGTAGGTTCGAGCCAGTGTGACTAAATTACACCTGGAAGGGATATGACGACTGGATAGAAAATGGCAGAGAAGGAGTGACGATGCGATCCCCAACCCGTTCCATCTCTCTTCTCTCTCTTTTACCACCATCCACAATCTTCATCATCCGCAATAACCAATATGAACAAAGTCATCCACACACCCCTTTCATCCCCCATCCTCCTCTTGACCCTTTCTAATCCGACATCGCATCCGACGCACCATTAGGAACGCTATTAGACCGCGATTAATTCTCCATGTGGCCTTCGAAGTTAATGTAGCATTCAATTTCAAGTTTAGGTGTGGAATATCATCGATTATCTCAAGTGAAAGGAGACATTTCCTTTCTGGAGTATGAAGGTCTTGTATGATGGAGTATGTAAGCGTTGTGTAAGTGTTAAGGGGGGGCGTTGTGTAAGTGTTAAGGGGGGGGCGTTGTGTAAGTGTTGAGAGGGGGGGCGTTGTGTAAGTGTTGAGAGGGGGGGCGTTGTGTAAGTGTTGAGAGGGGGGGCGTTGTGTAAGTGTTGAGAGGGGGGGCGTTGTGTAAGTGTTGAGAGGGGGGGCGTTGTGTAAGTGTTGAGAGGGGGGGCGTTGTGTAAGTGTTGAGAGGGGGGGCGTTGTGTAAGTGTTGAGAGGGGGGGCGTTGTGTAAGTGTTGAGAGGGGGGGGGGCGTTGTGTAAGTGTTGAGAGGGGGGGGGCGTTGTGTAAGTGTTGAGAGGGGGGGGGCGTTGTGTAAGTGTTGAGAGGGGGGGGGCGTTGTGTAAGTGTTGAGAGGGGGGGCGTTGTACTCGCCTAGTTAATCTTATCTAGGTGTGCTTGCGAGATTACCTAGATTGCTGTTTTAAGCAATTAGATAGGAGAACTTTGCACTATTCACTTTATAAGAGTCTGAAAAATTAAGCTAAAAAACAAACTGAAATTTTATTATACATACTATAGTACACATAGTATGAATATGTACTGTATGTATGTACTAGATTAGACCTCAGATATCGTGTATTTGGCCTAAGAAGGTTAGGTTAGTTTGTCTTTGCAACATAAGTAGAAAATAGTTTTCCGGTTTGTCCAGCTGAGTAGTGCCGAGTTCTACTTTCTAATTTCGTTATACGTCGGTATATATACTATGGTCCTCATCGTCACTAAGTACTACTAAAACAGGAGGATGGGCTGAATGTTCATTGATCTTGTTGATGGTGAAGTAACTTGCGAAACGTTTTGGTTCCTCGGAATGTTTTAGATAGGAAAGGAATTAACAAGTAAAAAAATTAGATAAAGTAAACAAAGAGGAGGACAGGTAACGGAGCGCAGCAGGAGATAGAGATAGAGAGAAAAATATTTTTAAAATTAACAGAGCTGAAGAAGTTAATAGACATAGAGATATAGGAATAGTGTTGATTATTTTACGCCTAAAATCAGCAAATAGAAGTATTATCGGTGAAACTCGGAGTATGACTCTTGAAGATTGTGAACAGCTTGGTGGAGAGAGCAGATGACAGAACAAGATGCCTGAGCAGAAATAATATTAAAGTGAAAAACGGAACAAAATATGAAGTGACTACACTGAAACGTAAAAGTCTGAGTCTCTCTCTCTCACACATACATTCATACACACACTGTACACCTGTTGATTGACGGTTGAGAGGCGGGACCAAAGAGCCAGAGCTCAACCCCCGCAAACACAACTAGGTGAGTAACTAGGCGAGTACACACACACACACACACACACACACACACACACACACACACACACACACACACACTTACTTTCACTGTGTCACTCTCGAAGGAAAAATTCCCGAAGATTCTCTGATGCCAACACCTGGTGTAACCTTGGGACCCGCTGATCCTCTTTTACCTTCAGAAAAAATCTAAGAGTTGCAGCAACAAACCGGGTCACTTTATTTTCTCTCTCTATGGTTCAAATGTTGAAAAGATATAAGTTTCCTCGACGTCATTCGTCCGTAAAAGAGGCTCACAGCATGGAATCATTTCTAAAGGATCATTTTTAGAAAGCTTCAAGCTCTCAATTACCAAAGGAGATTAAGTTCACATTATACTCAAGTCTTCTTTGCTAATTGGGTTGTGATTATTCTACGAATGAGAAGTTTTGGAAAAATATAATTTCTAAATAATTAATTAATGAAAAATGGAAAACATCTATTACAGAGTTTACACAGTCAATGAGTCACAATAACGTGGCTAAAGTATGTTGACCAGACCACACACTAGAAAATGAAGGGACGACGACGTTTCGGTCCGTCCTGGACCATTCTCAAGTCGATTGTCAATAGACTTGAGAATGGTCCAGGACGGACAATCGTCCTGGAATGGTCCAGTTCACATTCTACTTGAGAATGGTCCAGGACGGACCGAAACGTCGTTGTCCCTTCACTTTCTAGTGTGTGGTCTGGTCAACTTAGAGTTAAAGTAAAATTTAAGTGACACTGTTTTTTACATAGTGGCTGTATCGATGGATGTAGGATGTAATATGAACTCTATGTAAACTGTAAAAGAGAACATGGAACCGAACTACTAAGGCGTTGATGAAAGGTGGCGACATTATGGTTGTTGTTGTTAAAGATTCGCTACCTGGAACAAAGTTCCAAGCAGCACGGGCTATGGTGAGCCCGTAGACTCTTAACATTATGGAGTATTACGGAAGGCAATTTGATGGGGAAGCCTCTTTCAGGTCCTCACGATGTCTCCACTTAAATGACAGTGGTAGTCAGAGGGATCCATGGGAGCAACATCACAGCTCAATCACCTCGTGGACATGCGGAACTGGCTCGCTCAGCCCCCTTTTGGACAGCGTGTTGTTAAATCCTGTGGCGTGTTGTTAAGTCCTGGGGCGTGTTAATTCCTATGGCGTGAGAATATTTTGACGTGTTCGTTTTGTTATCGTGTGCTGTGATATGTCAAGCTGTTGCGTGTTTTTTTTAGTACGGTGCAGTGTGGTCCAACTTTAGTTTAGTGCCACAGGTGAGAGCTGGGCTGATGGAGGATATGATGGAATGTTTTGTAGCCTGTGTTGCAGCTGCAAACTATTTTCACACTAAAGTGTGAAATAATTTGTTAAGGTGTGTTGTGAGATTGTTTTGGTGTTCATTGTAACGTTATCTTGAGGTTATCCTGAGAAGATTTCGGGGCTTTTAGTGTCCCCGTGGCCCGGTCCTCGACCAGACCTCCACCCTCAGGAAGTAGCCCGTGACAGCTGGCTAACACCCAGGTACCTATTTTACTGCTAGGTAACAGGGGCATAGGGTGAAAGAAACTCTGCCCATTGTTTCTTGCCGGCGCCCGGGATCGAACCCGGGACCACAGGATCACTAGTACAGTGTGCTGTCCGCTCGGCTCTGTGTTTCAGGCTGCTGCATAGGATATAATGGAGGTGTAGGAGGATGTGGTGTGGGATATGGATGGGATGTGTGTGGGGGAGGGTGTAGGACATGAAAGGGGTGGAGGTGGTGTAGAACATGGAGGCAGGACAGCTGGAGGTGGTGTAGAATGTTATCTATCGTACGTTACGGCTCGTGATCCTACAGCAGCCAAACTTTAATTACGTCTAGGGATACGACACAACTGCTGTTCTCAATAGCGAATCACCAGTATAACCCCTTAATAAGTAATGAGCACAATAATAAATCTTCCTTAGGACTGAAGAATAGATACAACAATATTATATATATATGTATTAAATAAATCTCAATAGCAAACAGATGATTATATGGTCACAATATATCACATTAAAATATCACTGTCTCTTCCAGACATTAAATTAAAATCATAATATGTATGGCTATGACAGAACAAAAATGTATAACTTAACTCCAACTAGATGTTATCTCCCTGGTTCCCGATCAGCTACTGAATAACATAACGCGGGAATCAAAACAGATTGCCTTGCCCCGCGAATAAATTGCCAAAGTTACAATATTTATTATTTCAACAATGGAGCAATACATTGTGACAAGAGTAATCTTAAACTAACTTAATGAATAATTAATACATATTGATATACAAACATAAGGTAATAACTTCTTTACATAGTAATTAAAATATGCATACAGAAAGGAATAATGGCATGCACACCCAGCAACAGACGATCCCACGACAATTTGCCAGATACAGTTCACTCAATTATTATTCACCTCTGTTACCCACTTATGATCACATATAAATCATTAGTTCCCGTGGGAAAACTGAGCACACAAAGAAATAAACAATCATTCCCACGATACGTTGGGCCTAACGCCAACACTGTAACATGAATGTACGTTTGCATAGAACATATAAGTATATCAATATACATGCTTGTAATTTACACATAATTATAAATGTACCTATTAATATATTTACTTACGTATCTTATAAGGGTACGTAACATAGAACATGGAGGTGGGACAGCTGGAGGTGGTGGAGAACATGGAGGTGGGACAGCTGGAGGTGGTGGAGAACATGGAGGCGGGACAGCTGGAGGTGGTGTAAGACTTAGTGGTAGCATTTACCATCGCCAGCAACAACATAACCAACATAACATAGTCATAGCAACCCTCCCCCATACCCCCGCCCTCCCTACCATTCCCCCCCCCTCACCTGTCCCCCCAACCATTCCCCTCTCCTCCATCCTCTCATCATCCCCACCACCCTCTACTCCCCTGTCCCCTCGTCCTCCCCATCATTCACATAAAAAACACAGTTAAAAAAAATGATTTCACCTGTCACAGGTATGACATCTATATAGTAGGTATATAAAAACACGCGCGTATTCGAATGCCAAGGCGTGTCAAAATTTCAAAGCAATCGGTGAAGACCTTCCGGTGATTAGCGATTTTGAACAAAGCGAACCTTTACATTTTTATTTATAAAGATTTTCTGGTAAATATTTTAATAACGCTGGTTTTCAAGCTTTTTTTTATTAATTCTGTTCCTTATTGGAAACTATTAATAATTTTTTGATCCCTTGGTTGTCAAAAATGTTAAAATGAAAGAAGAAAATCGACTTTACTAATTTTTCTGTATATATTTATCCACGTTAAGTGGGCAAAATATTACTTATTGAAGAAAATATATAGTTCTATGATATTATATGTGAGGAAGAATTAATATTTTTCTTATTAGCTTTCTAATATTTATTATAAGGGAAAGGAATTTATCAGGGGATAGCGCCAAGCTATTAAGACTGTACAGCGCTGGGAAGGGATCAGGATAAAGAGTTGGAATAGGACCGGGAGGGGGAGTGGGGGGGGGGAAGAATGGTGCCCAACCACTTGGTCGAGGATTGAACGCAGACCTGCATGAAGCGAGACCGTCGCTCTACCGTAAAACCCAAGTGTTTGGGCTCATTTATTTTAGGATCGACGCTATGAAATCCTTAGATATCGGATAATCCTCGAATAGGATTAACAGGATTTATAATAGGATTTATATTTTGATTTGTTTTGAAAGAATATAATTTGTCCACAATGTGTGAAAACAAATAATTTGAATTATAAAAAACCGAGTTTTATAAACATTCATCATTTAGGGAGTCGGTCGGCCGAGCGGACAGCACACTGGGCTTGTGATCCTGTGGTCCCGGGTTCGATCCCGGGCGCCGGCGAGAAACAATGAGCAGAGTTTCTTTCAACCTATGCCCCTGTTATCTAGCAGTAAAATAGGTATCTGGGTGTTAGTCAGCTGTCACGGGCTGCTTCCTGGGGGTGGAGGTCTGGTCGAGGACCGGGCCGCGGGGACACTAAAAGCCTCGAAATCATCTCGAAATAACCTCAAGATAACATTCATCTCTTGACACCACTACGAATTCCACGTTAACGTGTAGTTCAGTTCGCCAGCACCGTATTAGGTCCCACTGTAAAGAGACCATTGGTCAGCGTCTAAATTTCCCTAACATTTTCGCAGGTATGCAGCCTGACCTGTGTGTAGTAACAGAGAAAGAGTAATAGTTCAATAAATTTAACCTTTCCCTTCGTGGTGGGATTTCATTTCCTCTCTCTTGGATTAAACTGCGTGGTTGTTTCCAAGCGCTTGGCTCCGCTCGCTGCGTTTCAAAGACTGACTCTTTCTCTCTCTCTTTCTCTTTCTCTTTCTCTCTTTTAGCTAATACTAGGGTTCATAAGGGCTGTCAGATGACGAACCTAGTGAAACTGCAAGCAAGAGCTGTTATCCTATTTCAGCTCATCTAAGGTCTTGGAGACTGATATCTTTCATGTAAATGTACTTTGAAACTATCACATAGTTAATATATGATGATTCCCTATCATGTAAGAAACCTGGTGAAATTGCAAGCTAGAGCTGTAATCCTACCTAAGCTCAGTTGAAACTCTCTCTCTCTCGTTTCCCATTTACTGTCAAATTTCTTATACATCTTTTACATATAAAATATAATTGGATTCTTTATTAAATTTATACTCATTGGAAGACAGGAGAGTTTGGGGAGACATGATCACAACCTATACAATTCTTAGAGGAATTAAGAGACTATATAAAGGCCAACTATTTAGCACGGGTGGTACGCGAAAACGGGGACTTGGGTGGAAACTTAGTATCAAAATGAGCCACAGGGATATTAGAGAGAACTGTTTTTCAGTGTCAGAGTAGTTAACAGTTGGAATGCATTAGGCAGTGATGTGGTGGAGGCTGACTCCATACACAGTTTCAAATGTAGATGTGATAGAGCCCAGTAGGCTCAGGAATCTGTTCACCGGATTGTTTGACTGTTTGACATTTGAGAGGCCGGACCAAAGAGCCAGAGCTCAACCCCCGCAAGCACAACTAAGTGAGTAGAACCAGGTGAGTATACTCTCTCTCTCTCACACACACACACCACACACACACACACACACACACACACACACACACACACACACACACACACACACACACACACACACACACACACACACACACACACACACCTACACCTTTGGACTTGGACCTCACCCAGTTCTCATTCTTAAACCCAGCCAACCTTTCCCTAAAATCTCCGTTCCACTGACTTATTAGAAAGAGGAGGGAGCGAGCCGGAAATTACATATATCCTGCAATTTTCACTTTTCATTATAAATTGTTCACCTTCCTAAGATTTCCAAAATGAGAGAATCGCCCAATTCTTTTTGAGACTCTAAATGTTAAAAATAATATATTTGTTATTTCCTTGGATGAAATACGAAGACACTTTTTGCAATGATTTGCCCATTCATGTGATCCACTGCCACATTCTTGAATACAGTTTTCAGTCTCTCTCTCACACACACACATGCACACACATACACTCGACACATACCTGAATGATCAAAAAACATTTGACAACGTTCCACAGATGAGAATCGTACTAAAAAGAGAGAAGTATTGCATCAGTAGGTATATAAAGAAGTAGTGCGTCTGTTAGTGCCTAACATTTTGAGGGAGTATCTCTTAGTGAGGAGTAAAGTAAAAATAGTAACAGTGAAACAGGAGATATGAGAGAACGCTGGGAGCGTGTGGGGTGCCGCGAGTCGGTACTAGGACCTATCCTGTTTCTTGTTTATGTCAATTCAAAAAGAGAGGAAAAGGTACATCTATTTAAATATTTCCTGATGATTCTTAGATTGGTTTAAAACACGGCACCTTGATTTTTTTCCTGCCATTTTAAAAGTTATGATCGAAACAGTCGTGAGTAAACTTGTACAATAGTATATGATAGACATTCTATCCAATCTAATGAGGCCTATGTTAAGGGAAAACCATCAGGTGCCTGAGCAAAACTGTAAAAACGTCCAGATAGGTTTCATGATCTTGGACACAAGAAGCTTTTCGAATGTTATACACGCCATAACCGGGGGAGCCGGTCGGCCGAGCGGACAGCACGCTGGACTTGTGATCCTGTGATCCTAAGTTCGATCCCAGGCGCCGGCGAAAAACAATGGGCAGAGTTTCTTTCACCCTATGCCCCTGTTACCTAGCAGTAAAATAGGTACCTGGGTGTTAGTCAGCTGTCACGGGCTGCTTCCTGGGGGTGGAGGCCTGGTCGAGGACCGGGCCGCGGGGACACTAAAAGCCCCGAAATCATCTCAAGATAACCATATGTGAGATCGACTGTGTATCCTGCCTCGCCATGGAACCCCCACCTAAAAGTAACGCAATCAAACTAAAAAAAGGTTGAAAGGTTCTTTTCCGTGAATAACGGGCTTAGGTATGAGGAAATAATTGTAACACTGGAGAGAAGGATAATTAGAAACGTGATAGAAACATGCAAGAATCTACGATGAAACACAAGGCAGACAGAAGAAAATTTTAGAAAATGTAGAAAAACCTAACAAGGAGGAAATAGATTTCAGTTGGACAATATAAATTTCAAGGAAACGGAGAGGACCCCAGTCGGTACTTATCGTAAATTAATAAAATGTATTACCTGAAAAGATGCAGAAGCAAGAAATGAAAATATAACATTTTCTATGTTAATGCGAAATATAAAAAAGAAAGATTCAATAGATTAAACAACTATTGGTTCTAAAGGCGAGATTTAGAAGCTGAAACAAGCACATCAAGACAAGGCGACGAGTCACAATAGGGACGACGACGTTTCGGTCCGTCCTGGACCAATTCTCAAGTCGATTGTGAGGCACACAATCGACGTGAGAATGGTCCAGGACGGACCGAAACGTCGTCGTCACTTCACTCTCTAGTGTGTGGTCTGGTCAACACATCAAGACAAGTACAAACTCCCACTCGGGTGTTCTAATAAAAGCACTGATATATTTTGCCAGTTGCTGGAAGCTGCGTCCGATGCTCTCATATTAAACAGTTTTTCTGAAGAGCGAAAAGTAATAATGTTGGTGCGACGTCTTGTGAGACTCGCCTCTCTTCTCCAGTTGCTTCTCCTCTCCTGTTCTTTGTTTCAGTGCTTTTCTCTTTCTCGGTTGCGTTTTTTTATTTTTTTGCTGATTATTACCGTCTCTAGTATACCTTTCATTTTCTTATCTATTTTCTTATCTCTATTATTATCACTCTTATTATCTCACTTGTCATCTATATTTAATTTTCTCTTTCTCTCTCTCTCTCTCTCTCTCTCTCTCTCTCTCTCTCTCTCTCTCTCTCTCTCTCTCTCTCTCTCTCTCTCTCTCTCAACTTTAATTCTTTTCAAACGAACTCATCTAAGATTAACTCAAATTTAAGGAACTAAAAGAATTATTTATATAATTTTTACAATAAGTTGGGCCTCCAACTCTATCTAAAGTCCAACTAACTTACATAAGTAGGGACCAGGGGGGAGGAGGAGGAGGCGCGTCCACTAATGATACTTAGGAAACAGTTGCAAGAAAAAACTGGAGAAACAAGTTTGGTTAATTGTAACGAAGGACGTGAGTAGCGTAGAAAAAAATCTTTAGAGCGGAGAAGTGAAGGAGATTAAGAGAGAGGGTGAAATTATCAAGGCATAATGGTGGCTCGTTATGCAAGGCAAGTGGTGATGAATGAGAAAAAATGTTATAGTTAAACTATTAATGAAATTATGCTAATAGTTGGTGATTTTGCAGACCTGGGGCCAGATTCACGAAAGCACTTACGCAAGCACTTACGAACCTGTACATCTTTTCTCAATCTTTCGCGGCTTTGTTTCCAATTATCAAACAATGAGCTCCGAAGCACCAGGAGGCTGTTTATAACAATAACAACAGATGAATGGGAAGTTTTCATGCTCGTAAACTGTTTAATAAATGTAACCAAAGCCGTCAAAGATTGAAGAAAGATGTACACATTCGTAAGTGCTTGCGTAAGTGCTTTCGTGAATCTGGTCCCTGGTTTAAATAAAAGTTATAACAACAGATGACGGCAGATAATCTGTTGAGTACTAGACATATTTGGCCAAGAATGGACGCCTTCCGGGAGACTGGTTACAGATGTGGCACCTTAAATGGTGTCAAGAAAAACTTGAGTGGGCACAAAATTAAAAGCAAAACTTCAAAGCATGAATTCCAAAAATAAGTTTCATAAGATTCAAATGGTTATGTACCCTGGAGTGACGTGAGAGAGCACCAAAGATAATCTTCAAAATAAGTTACTATAAGCAAGAGACCTTAACTACAAGCAGATCAACTGTCTTCGAAAGGAAATTGAGTACTAACACAGACTTCCATATCACATTGATGCTTGCCGGTTATACCAAACACTTCTGTGAATAACATTATTAAATACACATGTTTATTATGATACGTTTATATATATAATATATATATATATATATATATATATATATATATATATAATATGCGAACAAGCCTGAATGGCTTGTTCGCCATGCCCAAGATTACCAACCGAGTGCCGGCGGGGGAATGGAAATAGCCTCAACTACCATCCTCTTTTGTCCGGTCGTGTTGGTCGAGCGGTTAAGTGATCCTGTACGCCAGCAGAGTGCTCCTGGCAGTATGAGTTAGTCACTTCTGGGGTGTGAGTTTTCAGTTGTATATATATATATATATATATATATATATATATATATATATATATATATCTCCGAACCCTATAATACTGAAAGGATTAATGACTTACTTTTTTATGAAGGATATCACATAACTCTAAAACTGAAGGATAAAACAAATTAACGTCATAATTTTATGATCACGTTCATACTTTTGAAATAAGACTTTAGTTTTACTGAGGGCTGTTGTTAGAGAGTATTTTGATCTATTTGACACAGTCAATTGAAAATAAGCTTTGCAAGTTGAGGAATAAGTTCATATATATATATTTACTGGCCAGAAATACCATGGAAAATATTTATTCATTGATCGAAACACATTGTGTATTAATGAGATCCTGACACCTTTAGCTAGAAATAAAGTTGCAACGGGATTAGGATTTGAGAAAGAATAAGAGAAGATAGAGAGAGTTTGAGAGAAAGAAACAGTGGGAAGTGAGGGAGGTGTGGAATGGAACCATAGATAGGAAAGATATATAAAGGAGGGGAAAGAGTGGGAGATGTAAAGAGAGGGGAAAGAGAAAAGGAGCGAATGGTGAGAGGGAAGGGAGGGAGAGAGGGAGGGAAAGAGACATTAACACCGAGGCAAAGCCGGTCATCACAGCCGTCTTCGTCAACACGGCGCCGAACGCCAACCCGCCTTTAGTTTAGCAGGAGTGGGTGGTTTTCCGCCCAGCTGTTCCAGACCAGCACTGTGGCGCAGTTGGCACACAGTAGAACAACTGGGACCCCAGGGCACAGCTGGGACCCCAGGGCACAGCTAGGAAACTGTGAAACAGCAGGGACGTCGTGGTACAGCTAGCAACACCGTGGCAAAACAGTGCAGTAGTTTAGTGGTGTTAATGGGTGTAACAGTTATAGCGTTGTAGAAGAGTTAAGTCCTTGTAACTGGTTTGTAGGGAACCTGCTTGTGTGTTACCTGCTTACTGTGCTCCAAGGTTGTGAATATATGTAGCTCATGGGGTTGTACCATCTCCTCGCCTCGTTCATCTGTGTAGAGGTTCTCTGGGTATCGGCGGAGGCTGTTTCCTTCAGCCTTTCGTGTGGAAATATGGAACATCTCGAGTCCTGTTATTCTTAATGGGAGGTCTTGCACCGTGCAAGTTCCAGCGGTTTATTTTCAAGGAACAACAACTTCGCATGTTCAGGCATTTATTTTTTTTACTCTGGTCTCGTAATTTCGTTAATTTTTTTGTTACCATTTGATAATATCTGGATTTGTCTTTAAGAGTGAAATTTACACGTTATTGTGAAGGAAGTAATATTAATAGTGTCGTTAGTGGTGGAAAGTGTTGGACGATACATGTAGCGGAAATGTTGGTGTTTTGCCCACTGAGGGAGAGCATTGCCGGCATTACTTCCAGCCGCCGTCTCTTCCTCCAGTTTTTAGTGTGTGTGTGGAGCAGCTGTTTACAATGGTTGTCTCGTGAACGGATGGAGTAAGGAGCTTAACATGCAATTCTGAAAGTAATAAAAAGAATGTATTGTCAGCAGCTGGTCATCCCCAGATATGAGAACCTATTGACTGCAGCTATGGAATATCTACGTCAGCGATTTATTACTTCTCAGCCATGAAGCTCTGACTGCTTCGATGCTCATTAATTACTAACTTGCAACAATAGTTATCTGGGACAGGCGATGGCAAGTTACATTTGCAGACGAGTAGAAACTGGGTTGATGTTAGACATCATGATACTGCACCCGGAACAGATGCAAGTTTGATTCTGCAATAAGCACTAGGAACTACGTGCAGATTCTAGCAAACCGTCATAGCTAAGAAGCTTACATATCTAAGATGCATCTCGAACAAGAAACCAGTGATTGCAAAATCCTACGTAGCAAAAGTTCACTTCCATTTTGAGTATGCAACATTTTCCTGAATGCCTTACCCACTATCAAGTGTCCAACTTATGAGCAAGATATAATATTGCGTGAGAAGACTTGTGTTCAGTGTTGCAGTGTTGCTGAGACTGGCCACAACATCAGAGCCTCCAGCACATGTGTTTCCACCGGACCTCAAGTTTCACACAAGACCAATGTTTTCAAGATTGCCCAACTGGCCCGACCTTGAGGACAACCAGAAGCTTCCTCATGAAAGAGCAAAAGAAAATCGTTTGAAAATAGCAAACCAGAGGTCGCATGCTGGAAAATTGATTGTTTCCGCGAAGGCGACCAATCGCAACATCGGAGCAGCAATTACCATAACAGCAATACTTAAACAAATTAACTTGAGCATTTTCAAAGCCTTCGCTAAAATATGGAAGCTTGGAGCCTTAAGATGCAAGTGCTAAGCGAATGTGTACATAAACAGCCTGAAAATGGAAGAACATTAGGGGGTTGGAGTGGGCATTTAAAGGCATAAATAGTCAAGTAATTAGGAGTAATTACGCGGAAATGGGCCTTCCAATGGTTAATTACAGGTAAAATATGGGTGTTGAAACGATGAAAGTGTACTGGGGGTGTGTGTTGGAGTAGTGGTGCATGGTAGTGATGTGATGTGTGGTAGTGGAAGGCGTTGGTGTGGTGGTGGTAGTTGTAGTGTTGGTGGTGTTTGTGTTGTGGTATTTGTGTGGTTGAGGTGTAGCAATGACTCTGGTAAAGAAGGTTGTCTTTGGAGGCAGTTTGCGGAAGGCGGCTGAGATGGTGTGGTAGACTGTTATGGCGAGTGGTGAGGATATTGGTGGTTATTGTGGCAATGGAAATAATGGAAGCACCACCACTCCCTGATGGCGGTGATGCTGAAGGCTGTTATGGTGAGAGTGGTGCAGATGCTGCTGGTTGTGGTAGCGACAGGGAAATATATAGTAGAGAAAGCTTTAGTGGTGAAGGTTAGGTTAGGTTTAGAGGGAGTGGCGAGGGTTTGGAGGGAGTGGGGGGGGGGGAAGGTTTGGAGGGAGTGGGGGGGAAGGTTTAGAGGGAGTGGGGGGGAAGGTTTGGAGGGAGTTGGGGGGGGGGGGAAGTTTTGGAGGGAGTGGGGGGGGAAGGTTTAGAGGGAGTGGGGAAGGTTTAGAGTGGCAATAACTAAGAATTACAGTATCTGATAAAACACAAGGCATAACATGAACATTTTTTACGAAGAAAATAAAAGTAACTTATTTTGTGGCGTTGTGGATGCTGACTAAGACTCTGATAACCTCTCGATTTCTTCCATTCCTTCTTTCCCTGATTTTCTGTCCTCTACTTTCCTCCCTGATCTCCTCACACTCTCTCCTTCCCTTCCTGATCTCTTCAATCTTTCTCTCCCCCTCCCTGATTCCCTCACTTTCCTTCTCCACCTAATTTCCTCAATCTCTCTTCTTCCCTAACTGATCTCCTCTCTCTCTCTCATTCCCTCCCTGATCTCCTCACACTCTCTCCTACCCTTCATTATTCACTCACAAATCTCTCTCCGTTTCGCCACTGCGTCTCGGTCTCTGCCTTGTGATCTCTGAGTGGCTGCTCTCTTCCAGCACTAATTGCGCAGAAAAAAATATCAGATCTGGTAATTCCTTATTTTAGTCTTGTGAAATTCAACTGTCTTTTGGGAACGGCAGCAATAACAATGCCCCGTCTGTCGTGTAAGTCTGTGAGCTTTAAGACTGTAGTCTGTTCTGAGAGGTTGTTGGGGTCGCTTGTCTGGTACGGTGAGGAGATGGAGTTCAAGGTTGTCGAATTAAAGCTATTTCATCACTTGCACTGTCTCCTAGCCCACGATGTTAGTGCCAGGTGCCAGAAACCTGGCACTAATACTTTCTCTCAGGTCTGTACAGCCTAGAAAGTCTCTCTGTAGGCTCTCAGGGAGCCGGTCGGCCGAGCGAGGGAACCGGTCGGCCGAGCGGACAGCACGCTGGGCTTGTGATCCTGTGGTCCTGGGTTCGATCCCAGGCGCCGGCGAGAAACAATGGGCAGAGTTTCTTTCACCCTATGCCCCTGTTACAGTAAAATAGGTACCTGGGTGTTAGTCAGCTGTCACGGGCTGCTTCCTGGGGGTGGAGGCCTGGTCGACGACCGGGCCGCGGGGACACTAAAAGCCCCAAAATCATCTCAAGATAACCTCAAGATGTTAGGAATATGAATTCTCTCAAAGCTAATGATTATTATAGTTTTGTGGTAATGTATCCAAGTGCTCGAGAAATACTTTAAAGTTTGTATTTCACTCGGCTCCCAGTGCTGAACATAAACATAACTGGTACCTTTACCATTTTCTTCGAGCGCTGGCAATAGTTTCCCCTCCTGATACTCGTATTATTTCCCACCGCTGACGCTAATCTCCAAGACTGGCAGTGGAAGTATTTCTGAAGGGCGCTGCTCTCCAGTGTATGTGTATGAATAATGGAGAAGTGGGCAGCGAGCAGAGGCTGGCCACGACCAGTGAACACTCGCCGCTCTCATTACGGCCGCCCTGCACGCTCTCCAAGACCTGGGCCGCCCAGGCCAGCAACGGTGGAAACGTAGTTGTAGGGGGGTAGAAATAGCCTAAGCTACTCTTTCCCTTTGAGATGTATTTCTTTCTCGTCTCAATAAACATACTTGACCGTAGGTGTGCACAACTGAGGAGAGTGCGAGAAGTGAAGTGCGATGGAGGCCCTGGAAACACAAACCGAAACTGTCTCTTTTCCGCTTATTAAAACTTGTAATAAAGTTGTTACATCTTGGCTTAACGTGTTTATGACGTATTAGAACGTTGTTACAACTTGTTATATTGGTTGTTATACCTGGTTAGGTGGTGTTAAAACTTGTTCGAACGTTGTACCAACGTAGTTTCGGTGTGTGTTTGGCGGGGGAAAGGGATACAAGAGGTCAATGAAGTTGAGGGAACTACACGGGAAACATCTCCCGTCACGCAGGGTGCAGTCGCGCCTCCACAGATCTTCAGTATCAGCTCTTGATACTGGTAATGGCTCAAAAGGGCCACCACTTACGGGCTATTCATGCCCGTGCCACCTTTTGGATGGCTTAATCTTCATCTTGGAGGGAACTATTTACTGGGGCTCACTATAGCCTGTGCTATCATGGATATTTTGTTCTGAGTAACTAAATCTAAAACAACAACAGATGAAAATAAGAGGAAGGAGTACAGGAAAAGATGTAGTGGAAGAAAATTTACATGTATAATAAGCGAGATTGAAGAGGACGTTAGAATATAATATATATTGTATATTATATACTATAGTATATAATATAGTATATATTGTTCCTGAAAATGTCTTGTTAATCATGAACTTAACTTTTCAATGATATCCAAAGCCCTGCGATGCTTAACTTTAAGCAAAGTAAAAAATAATGTCAATATATCAACTGAAAATATTTAGCATTTATGAAAGCCGTAAATAAACAACCAAATGATAAATATATGCAGTATAGTTCCCCAGGAATGAATGATTTGCCGCACTTCTTTGACATCTTGAGGTTATCTTGAGATGATTTCCGGGCTTTTAGTGTCCCCGCGGCCCGGTCCTCGACCAGGCCTCCACCCGCTCTTCGTGGCACATCATCAAACTTTTCTGGTAAACATTCAATATGAGGAACAAGAGATGATGAATATATCACAATCTGGTGTAGCCGCAAGTGAAACATGGCGAACAATCTGAAAGAGACCAATAAAATTTAAAAATAGAAAAAAACAATACTGGACTTTTTAAAATATTGGTGAACTCTGAACACGAAAAATGTTCGTGACTTGTGTTGTAAAGGAAAATTTATAGCATACAATACATAGGAAAATATGTTCCTATAATATATCAAAATATAAAATTTTGTAATCTTGAGGTTATGTTGATGATTTCGGGGCTTTAGTGTCCCCGCGGCCCGGTCCTCGACTAGGCCTCCACCCCCAGGAAGCAGCCCGTGACAGCTGACTAACACCCAGGTACCTATTTTACTGCTAGGTAACAGGGGCATAGGGTGAAATAAACTCTGCGCATTGTTTCTCGCCGGCGCCCGGGATCGAACCCGGGACCACAGGATCACAAGTCCCGCGTGCTGTCCGCTCGGCCGACCGGCTCCGACCGGAATCTTTGCATGCGAACGATGATAATTCTGGTGTGGTTGGGATATGGTCGTTTCTAGATATATCGTTGAAAGGTATAAAGGATTTTCTAAACTTTTGACGAAAAATTGCTATAAGGATAGTTCTCCTAAGCTACATTCACAGGCAAGGGCTATCCAGGGAGCCAACAGGCTTTTATTAAAACAAAACTATAGAGCTTGTTCACGTAACAGCTCTTAACTGGAATGTGTTTCTGTCTGGGATATGGAATGATTTAACAGGTTAGGTGATCTACCATTTGTCAACAACTTGGCGTTCGAAGAAAAATAACTATATAAAATAAAATTCCTTAAAATTATTGGGCTATATGGAGAGTCCCTATGATTCACTGGTCATAGTCAGTCTTCCTTGAGGTAAAGTTAAAACAAGTTTATTGAGATTATAAAATATATCAAAGTATGAAAGAGCAGTTTTTGCAACTTCTACTCTCCACTTCGGGTGAATATTGACTTCCGATTGGAGGAAGTCTCCAGTTGGAGACATGAGTGGAGGACGGTAGATGAAGGGATTAGAGGGAGACGTAAGGAGAATGAGTGTGTGGAAAAGATGTGTGAAAAAGTAGGACAGGCCAAGAAAATGGTTGACTTGAAGGAGAGAGAGAAGTAGAAGTTCGTGTATGCATGAGACCTCTTTCATGTGTGTGGAAATGTGTGTTTTGGTTTTTGTATCTATGTCTTTATCTGTCTCATTCACCTGTTTATATCGGGTTGTGAATGTATATATTTGAGAGCTTGTGCGCCTTTACAATATATTTTTTCATAAATTTTTTTTTCATTTCCTATAAATAATGCAAACTTCAAATTGTCACCTGTTTATATTCAATCTCTCTCTCTCTCTTATTCTGTCTATGATCTAACTATTCGTCTGTCCGTAAGATATGAGTGAGGACATGGCGATGGAGATGGGAAATAAAGATGATATGTCATCTTTAAGCCCCTTGGGGCCGATACTGATCTTTATTTCTCCAAACCCATCCCCTCTCTCTCTCTCTCTCGCTCTCTGTATCTCTGTCTCTCTCTCTCTCTCGCTCTCTGTATCTCTGCCACTCTCTCTCGCTCTCTGTGTCTGTCTGTCTGTCTCTCTCTAGTTCTCTGTATCTCTCTCTATCTCTCTTTCTCTCCCTCCCTTTCACTTTCCCTCTTTCTCTCTCCTCTCCGTCCATCGTCTCTCTCGCTCTCCCTCTCTCTCCTCCTTTATCGCTCTCCGGGTAAAAAGTTAACGTGGCTCTGAAGATCATTGAGAGGAACTCTAGCAGTGGAAGTGTCGAGTGCAGAGAAGCACCCTGGTGAAGGCCAGCTGTCGGTGCTTGTAGTTCTCTTCTCTTCTCTCTGCTTCTCCTTCATCACCCGCCTGCTCCAGTGGTTCCTACTTTCACCCTTTTGGCTCTCTAGTTCAATTTTTTTTACTCTTTCTAATGCATTCGTTCAATTTTGCGTCCATTTTATTTTCTTTTAATTATTGTCCTTCGTTTTTTATGCCTTTAATTTTATTATTTGTTCTTGCTTTTTCTCCTATTTTCATTCTTCCATATTTCACAGCCATTTTTTCCGCAGTCAAAGACTGATGAATATCTTTTATTATATTTATTTTGTTAATAAATAAACTATTATTTTCCTAATAATCCTATCTAACCCTCCTGTTATTCTTACCTAAGCCTCCTGTTATTACACACAGATCACACTAACGTGACGCATCAAATGAACAAATCCACAAGGGATTTGTGGATCCAGTAAGTTCAGTAGAACTTTGGTTTCAACCCTTTTACCCTGTCGTAGCTCAGTCGATTAAGGCAGTGTCTGGGATGCTCCCGGACGCAGGTTCGAATCCTCGTCACGGCCCTTGTGGATTTGTTCTCCTGTTATTGCTACCTAGGTCTTCTCTTAATCCTAGACTTCCTGACATTCATAGGCCATCTGTTCTTAGAAACAGCTTGATGAAGTTTGTGAATCTATTCATTTTAGAAGATTTAATTTCCTCCGAGTTCAATTCCATTGTTATTGCGGCGTCGCTCGCATCTGTTTGTGTCTTCCTCGCTTCAGAATAATCAGTTACTCCCTACGGAACACTGCGTCGGTGATCGGACCCAAATTTTTTCCACCTTTAATATTTCAGGATCCTTTATTTAAATTCTCTCGGGGATAGAGCGAGTAAATTGGAAAGATATGAGAGGAGAGGGAAGGTGATGGCTAGCAAGCTCTTCGTGAGGGAGGGTTAGGAGGTGTAGAAGAGAAATGGGGGGGGAGGGGGGATAGAAGAAGCAGAAGAATGGAAAAAAAACGAGTACAAAGGAAGTTTGTCATAAGTAAAGATTTTTTATGGTTAAGAATAGGGAGCAGAAGACAAAAGAAAACCCGAAGACTGCCAAACAAAACAGGAGGAAGGAGATGAAAAGAGAGGGAAGACAGAGGACACTACCCCCCATTTCCTTCCTCCTCTCCCCCCCCCTTAGCAATCATTACCAGGTGGATGAGAGGCTCTCACCTGTGTAGCGGCTTTGTCCTCCAAAGGCTTCTCTAACTTAAAAGACTCGCTAAAACTTCTTGGTGAATTCTTCGCTCTCAGAAACATGCAAAATATTGTACAATAATTTGTTGGTTAATAAGATTATCTGAATCAGGGCCTAACTGTATGTACTATATCATGTCAATATTCAAGTTATAGAGGTTTCTTGGATTTTAAAAGCTAAATAATCAACGTTCTAATTTAAAAGTGGAATAAAAATTCACTTTTAAATAATAGATTGAAGATACACATTTAATAATCAGTTATCAAACGGCATATCTCCTTTCAACTATTAGTGAAATTGAAAAAGTTGCCTTAAGTAGGATTATTTATCACATGGATATCCATTGGTTAGTCATATGACAAATGCTACTTTGAAAATGGTAGAAACATAAATATTAATACTGAAATTATATATGCTTTAAATTATTTTGACAACAAAATCCCGCAAGCTCCTTAAAGATCTGAACAAAGCATGCTGTCGATAAGTCACAATAACGTTGCTGAAGTGTGAATCGACTTGAGAATGGTCCAGGACGGACCGAAACGTCGTCGTCCCTTCACTTTCTAGTGTGTGTGGTCTGGTCAACAAAAGCATGCTTTGCTCAGGTCTTGCTTTGCTCAGGTCTTGCTTTGCTCAGGTCTTGCTTTGCTCAGGTCTTGCTTTGCTCAGGTCTTGCTTTGCTCAGGTCTTGCTTTGCTCAGGTCTTGCTTTGCTCAGGTCTTGCTTTGCTCAGGTCTTGCTTTGCTCAGGTCTTGCTTTGCTCAGGTCTTTTTCTTTGCTCAGGTCTTTTTCTTTGCTCAGGTCTTGCTTTGCTCAGGTCTTGCTTTGCTCAGGTCTTTTTCTTTGCTCAGGTCTTTTTCTTTGCTCAGGTCTTTTTCTTTGCTCAGGTCTTTTTCTTTGCTCAGGTCTTTTTCTTTGCTCAGGTCTTTCTTTGCTCAGGTCTTGAAACTGGTTTAAACGAGTCCTAAACTGGTTCGAAAGCTAATTAAATGACAGAAAATAGAATGCATATCCCTTACTGAAGTGATCTTTACCTCTGAAGGGCCTCTTTATAACTAAAGATGTGAGCCAATTTTATTACATTATTTTCTGTCCCCCAAAAGATATTAACCGAGTGTCAACAGTGACAAAGCCCGTAATGCTTGCAGACAACACAACTTCACCAATGGTTTATAATCATTAGGCTCCTTAATATTATCAAGATTTACTGTAAAACTTTTGAGTAGGGAAATTGAGACAAAATTTCTGAGGAGCAAGTTAATAATTAACAAGAAGCAGTAACTATAATATCCTCGCACTCGTATATAAATTTGTTGTACTACTTTTCATTGTTTTTGAATTAGTTAATTTAAAAATCCGCTTCATATTTATACATTCTTCAAACGCTACATATAATTTTTTGGGTCAGATTTTCTGAGATTCGTATTTCGCAGCTCATAGTACAGGCAACAAATTACCTCTATGCTTACTAAACATACAAAGGGAAAGGAATTATATCACAGCTGAGTTAATTATATACGAGGTGGAAGGCCAATCTCCACCCAGACAACTCGACTCTCGGTGGGAGATCACTGACGTCAGTGACTGATGACGCTTCTCGCCCACACAATACTCCGCCTTCGTGTTCTCGTGGCCTCGTAGCCTCGAGTTCTGTTGCCCTCGTGGCCTCCTAGCCTCGTGTTCTGTTGTCCTTGTGGCTGTTCTGTTGCCCTCGTAGCCTCCTAGTCTCGTGTTCTGTTGTCCTCGTGGCCTCCTAGCCTCGTGTTCTTTTGTACTCGCGGCCTCTTGTTTTCGACTCATGTTGTCCTCGTATCTTCAATTCATCGTGTCCTCGTCTCCATGTGGCCTGGTGTCATCGGGCCCTCAGGGCTTGTGTACACCAAGGGTTCAGGTTCGAATCCTTTTCATGGCTCCAACTAATTTTATTATTATTATTATTTATTATTATTTATTATTATTTATTATTATTATATAATATCCATTGCACATATTGTTAAAATAATTTTCATTTGATATTAAATCGTGTAATTGTGTAATATTTTAACAGAAAAATCATCTGGTAAAAAATTTCCAGAGGAAATTTTCAACACTATTTACGAGTTGTTTGTTCAGCTCATCCAGGAATGAGGCCTCGGCCGGCGCAGGGTCGAGCTCCGAGAAGGAAATTAGGCTCCTTACCACTAAATATTACCCAAAGAAAACTGTCTTAATTATGTAAGTAAGTCTTCAAAGTAATTTAATAAACTTGGTAATGTCTGAAAAGAAAAAAAATTTGGTGGAGCGTCATGAGAATATGAGCGTCGAGTGTGTGTGTGTGTGTGTGTGTGTGTGTGTGTGTGTGTGTGTGTGTGTGTGTGTGTGTGTGTGTACTCACCTAGTTGTGCTTGCGGAGGTTGAGCTCTGGCTCTTTGATCCCGCCTCTCAACCGTCAATCAACAGGTGTACAGGTTCCTGAGCCTATTGGGCTCTATCATATCTACACTTGAAACTGTGTATGGAGTCAGTCGTGTGTGTGTGTGTGTGTGATATATATATACAAGGTTCTGCATTATACCTTTAGATATCTTTTGGTGTGGGCTTCAGGAAAAAGGCTCGGTGTATGTTTTGCGTGTCGGAGCTTTTGAACAAAAACCAATTACTCATTTAAGTTCATACATATTTTCCCCTTCTATATTTTCATTGCCATTTTTCTCTACCTGAGTTTTCTGATCTGTTAACAACTCTACCATTATAACTCATGGAACCACCACCCATAGACTGTTATAGCGTCCCCCATTATAGTCACTTGGCTCCCAGTCCCCATAGTTACTTAGCCATTCCCACAACACAGTCACCTAGTAACCCCACAGTCACTTAGCCTCTCCACTACCAGTCATTTAGCCTCCCCCACCCCCCACAGTCACTTAGCTTCTCCACCTCAGTCACTTAGCTTCTCCACCTCAGTCACTTAGCCTCTCTACCCCACAGTCACTTAGCCTCTCTACCCCACAGTCACTTAGCCTCTCTACCCCACAGTCACTTAGCTTCTCCACCTCAGTCACTTAGCTTCTCCACCTCACAGTCACTTAGCCTCTCTACCCCACAGTCACTTAGCCCCAAACGACATCTGAAGAATTTGTCGCCTTCTGATGTTTAGAGCAACTCCCATTCCAGGACCGTCGGCGTCCCCTCCCACATAACTCCCAGGACCCTTCCCATATAACTCTCGGCGCCACCATCCCACGGCACACTCTGCATTCCTGAACTTGCACAGCTTTTCTCATGTTCCTTCACCAGAAAGGAACTCTCTACACTCCCCATGGAACACACTACACCCCCATGGAGCAAACACTACACCCCCCATGGAGCAAACACTACACCCCCCATGGAGCAAACACTACACCCCCCCCATGGAGCAAACACTACACCCCCCCATGGAGCAAACACTACACCCCCCATGGAACAAACACTACACCCCCCATGGAACAAACACTACACCCCCCCATGGCACACACTACACCCCCCCATGGCACACACTACACCCCCCATGGCACACACTACACCCCCCATGGCACACACTACACCCCCCATGGCACACACTACACCCCCCCATGGCACACACTACACCCCCCCATGGCACACACTACAACCCCCCCATGGCACACACTACACCCCCCCAAGGAACACACTACACCCCCGTATGGGGGGTAGTGTCCCACTAGTGGGGTAGTGTCCCACTAGTGGGGTAGTGTCCCACTAGTGGGGTAGTGTCCCACTAGTGGGGTAGTGTCCCACTAGTGGGGTAGTGTCCCACTAGTGGGGTAGTGTCCCACTAGTGGGGTAGTGTCCCACTAGTGGGGTAGTGTCCCACTAGTGGGGTAGTGTCCCACTAGTGGGGTAGTGTCCCACTAGTGGGGTAGTGTCCCACTAGTGGGGTAGTGTCCCACTAGTGGGGTAGTGTCCCACTAGTGGGGTAGTGTCCCACTAGTGGGGTAGTGTCCCACTAGTGGGGTAGTGTCCCACTAGTGGGGTAGTGTGGAACTCAGGTTCAAGATCCGACCAAGGTTCTCATGTTCAAGCTGAGTCTAATTAGCAGCTCCAGACCCCTTCATGCCGGTGAGCAGCTCGAAGGCTCTCCAGTGCATCCCCTGATTGAATTCCTGAACTGATTACAATATATATGATCGACTAAATTAATCAGATTAGCTGCCCTATCAGATTGGGCGAGGCTGGTCGTGTGGTTGTCTCAATGTCCTGATAATCCTGAGACCAGGAGATTGAATACCTTTGTGTGGGGGGGGGGGGAATAGTCTGTAAGGGTCAGCTGGTGTGTGTGGAATATGGATCACCTCATGAATTCCCATAATCTGGGACAGGAAGCATATTAGGCTTATCAAGGTCCCACAAGGCCAGCTACTGGTGACCTTCCGCGGGAGCCAACCCGCTACAGTTGCTTAATTCGAGGCAATTAGGTGAATGGAAACGTGCCAAACTGTTTTTATGTTTTGCTCGGAGATCAAACCAGAGATTTTTGGTTGATAAACGAGGACGTAGACCACTGCGCTACTGGACTTGTTGTAATTATATACCTCTCTGCTTGGTGGAACATTGAGAATCGTTCATAAATACCTCGACAATAAACAAGGAGGTTTTGGTATCGTCTCTCAGGTGTTGTCTTGGAGGTGCTGGGATTACCACACGACTGGATACAGCTACGGCATCGTTTCTTGCAGGCCTGTGTTCGATCTCCAAAGGTCCAAGTGGTTGGGTAACTCGTATCCGATTTAATTATTGTATGATTAGACTGGCTTAGTGCTTTAAACTGACCAAAAAGTGGTACTAATTAGCCAGTTAGCGATGTATCTATAGAGAAAAAACTGACACGAAAACGTTCGGAATTTTCGGTTCATTTGTGTTGTGAACACTTACGCATAAACAGGCGACGAGTCACAATAACGTGGCTGAAGTATGTTGACCAGACCACACACTAGAAATTGAAGGGACGACGACGTTTCGGTCCGTCCTGGACCATTCTCAAGTAATCGACTTGAGAATGGTCCAGGACGGACCGAAACGTCGTCGTCCCTTCAATTTCTAGTGTGTGGTCTGGTCAACTTACGCATAAACGTATCACGTGTTTTTTCTTGTTCTTATATTCCTGAACTAATATTACAAAGACATTGTTTTCACCTCGTATATATTCTTACTGCGAATACATCTTCCCCACTGAATCGTAAACCTCATCTTTATATTCTTAAGGAATTTCTAGTTTCATTTTCTTTTGTGGTTTATATATATATATATATATATAATATATAATTATATTATATATTATTGTATATTTGGCAGCTGGTTTTCTTATTGAATATGACTCATATTCCTTGTTTATTATTTTTGGCTTAGGGCTTCTATTCTAATAATAATTAACTAGGGTTCTTATAGTCGTGATTTAACAGAAAGATGTTTTCTCCGAATATTATATTTGTTCAAGGTTTGACTAAAAGAACAAATCTTACTGCATTATGTATTATACTTCTTATAATTTACTCATTATTTTCTTTAGGCTTTCCTTACAAGCTTTCATATAAAATACTTTCATTCAACATCACCAAAAGTTTCCAATATACATTTTATCTACCAAATTTATTTAACAGCTTTCCCTAACACATTTCACTGACAATGGTTGCCAAACATTCATCAGTTTTACATCCACTGTTCTTCACTCAACATTCCCCCAAACCTTTCCGCTAACAAGTTGGCCCCCTAACAAGTTTTTCCCGTAAATTTTAACCCAAACAAGTTCCCCCTCCCCCCCCATGACAAGTTCCCCAGAACGTTTCCTAAACCAACCTGAATTTTATCCAACAACTTTCCTTCAGAATTTTCCAAGCATCTGTCTTCTTCCACAGCTGGTGGTTCTCCATGCCTGAGTTGCACACATATATTCTTGGCTCGTTTCTCTCTCTCAACAAACTTAATTTTCTTCATAACTTTCCTGAAATTCATGACCGCTCCAGCCTCCAGGAATGCTCGCACTTTGTGGTCCAGTATCATCCATCACCCCCTCTCGCTCTCTCTGTCTCTCCTCTTGTCTGTCTGTCCTCTCTCTCTCCTCTTGTCTGTCTCATTTTTTAACTAAAACTGCGATCATTATGAATACTCCTGATGTTCATATTGAAACTACATGCCTAAAGCTGCTATCCTGCTGCTGAAGCCCAATCCTAAAGACTAATTTATCAGATGAGCTTATTACTGGTCTCCATTATGAGTTGTCATTAATTCTAAATTACAATTGGTTAATTATTGTAAGAAGCATGACCCAGCTGTGCCAGATCATTCATATGGCTCGTTATCTTGATATCACACGTGTATACGTGTTGAGGGGACGTTATCTTGAGGTTATCTTGAGATGATTTCGGGGCTTTTTAGTGTCCCCGTGGCTTGGTCCTCGACCAGGCCTCCACCCCCAGGAAGCAGCCCGTGACAGCTGACTAACACCCAGGTATCTATTTTATTGTTAGGTAACAGGGGCATAGGGTGAAAGAAAATTTGTCCATTGTTTCCCGCCGGCGCCTGGGATTGAACCCAGGACCACAGGATCACAAGTCCAGTGTGCTGTCCGCTCGGCCGACCGGCTCCCGGACATGTACTAATCGTGAATTTCCTTAGAAATAAATTGGTGATAGAGCAGTGTTCAGGAACATGACACAGCAAACATGAGAATGTTGATGACTGAGCACCTTGAGTTGTGGTGGTCACCATCTGCTTGCCCACGAAGTTGGGATAGGAAGTGAACCTTAAGAACATTTGTCTTATACATAATAGTAAGTCCGCCAGCCTCTCTCAGGTGTTGACAGCTCTGATGTCAACATCTTTGTTGTTGGATTAGTCCAACAACAAAAGACCGAGAGAAATGAGTTTTCTCGCAAGATTCTCTACTTTCTCAACAATCATATAGGATAGAATATAAGATTCTGTTCTATATATGATTGAACTGGCTAGCCAGAAGACCAATGTACGCTCAAAATGGGAGCAAACTTTTACTCCTCTCTCTGCTCTCTCCCTCTTTCTTCTCTCTCCTCTCTCTGCTCTCTCCCTCTTTCTTCTCTCTCTCTCTCCTCTCTCTGCTCTCTCCCTCTTTCTTCTCTCTCTCTCTCCTCTCTCTGCTCTCTCCCTCTTTCTTCTCTCTCTCTCTCCTCTCTCTGCTCTCTCCCTCTTTCTTCTCTTTCTCCCCTCTCCTCTCTCCCCTCTCCTCTCTCCCCTCTCTGCTCTCTCGCTCTCTCTCCTCTCTCCCCTCTCTGCTCTCTCTCCTATCTCTCTTCCTCTCTCCCCTCTCTGCTCTCTCGCTCTCTCTCCTATCTCTCTTCCTCTCTCCCCACTTACTCGTTCTCTATACTGCACACTATTTCATTTTCTCTCCCACTCTCACGCTCTCCCTCTCGTTTTTTTCTATCCCTCTCCCTTTCACACTTTCCTTTTTTCTCTCCATCTCTATCAAATATTGAGGACAGTTTTGCATGTTTTTGTTTCTTGCTCAAATATTTGTTTTTTTTTCATGATATGACTCCGTCAATATTAGCAACATGAGTCGGAAAGCACTTTCATTATATAAATGTGCAGAATGTGTGATCAGGGAGCCGGTAGGCCGAGCGGAGAGCACACTGGACTTTTGATCCTGTGGTCCCGGGTTCGATCCCGGGCGCCGGCGAGAAACAATGGGCAGAGTTTCTTTCACCCTATTCCCCTGTTACCTAGCAGTAAAATAGGTACCTGGGTGTTTGTCAGCTGTCACGGGCTGCTTCCTGGGGGTGGAGGTCTGGTAGAGGACCGGGCCGCGGAGACACTAAAGCCCCGAAATCATCTCAAGATAACCATGCCTGTGACCAAATATGTACACAGAATCCTAAGGCATTTTCCTTACCACGCCTCAAGTGCTATGTACTAGGCAGCCAGACAAGTTCTAAATTATGGAGATGTGTGCAAGTGGCTTGTGAAAACGTGTAATGCCGAAAGTTTTTGTTAGTGAAAATGGTTTGCTAGTGGAGTCTAAATTGGGTAGTAAATCTTCCTTGCGCTTTTGGGTGAAGAGAATGAAAGAAAGAGGGAGAGAGAGAAAGATAGCAAGATGCTCCTCCGTCAACAGCCTCATGGTGGCTGTGTCATTCTCAAGAACACCTCCATCAGCAATCATTTATTCCTAGATTGACTCTAATATGGATCAAGTTGGATCAAAATGTTAATATCTGAGAAATCAAGTCAATCGGCCGACCGGGGGAGCCGGTCGGCCGAGCGGACAGAACGCTAGACTTGTGATCCTGTGGACCCGGTTTCGATCCCGGGCGCCGGTGAGTAACAATGGGCAGTTTCTTTCACTCTGATGCCCCTGTTACCTAGCAGTAAATAGGTACCTGGGAGTTAGTCAGTTGTCACGGGCTGCTTCCTGAGGGTGGAGGCCTGGTCGAGGACCGGGCCGCGGGGACACTAAAGCCCCGAAATCATCTCAAGATAAACTCTACCCACTTCGTCTACTATCTCGCCTCCATTCCTTCATCCTTCAGTTCCTTCTATCACTAATTTCCTTCTTCTTTTGCCCTCTCCTTAACATTCCTTGCATCCCTTTCCCTTGCTCTTTCCCCTCACTCCATCTCATTTCACACTGTTCCTACAGTTTGTTCATTAAACTTCCCTCTTCATCCTGTTCCCTTTCCTGCCACCTCCTATCCGTTTCTATACTAACTCCCTTTCCTCTAACCTCATTCTAACCTTTTTCAACTGCTCCAGCCTACTTTCTACTGTCAAATCTGCCTTCAATCCTTTCCACATTTCTTCTTCTCCTCCACCCTTCATTCACCACTTCATTTCTTTCTTTCCTGTTCTCTTCTTCTTCACTTACTACCTTCGGGTCTCTTTATTCACTGTTACCTTTCTTTTCTCCCCTCCCGTCTACCGTCTTCCAGTCCTTTACTCTGTTCCTCCCGTCCAGCCCGTGGCATTATTGACGGCGGTCCGCCAGGTCCACCACCTTCCGTGATTACAAAATTTTTTCAATGTTTCAGAGCTGGAGAGAAAACCTTCATTTTCTCCCTATACAGTGTGTGTATGTATATAATATATATATATATAAACGCACACACACAAGAATAAGGGGGCACAGGCGAAAATTGAGTACCCAAATGAGCCACAGAGACGTTAGAAAGAACGTTTTCAGTGTTAGAGTAGTTAACAAATGGAATGCATTAGACAGTGATGTGGTGGAGGCTGACTCCATACACCGTTTCAAATATAGATATGATAGAGCCCAGTAGGCTCAGGAATCTGTTCACCAGTTGATTGTCAGTCGAGAGGCGGGACCAAAGAACCAAAGTTCAACCCCTACAAGCACAACTAGGCGAGCGCGCACGCACGCACACACACACACACACACACACACACACACACACACACACACACACACACACACACACACACACACACACACACACACACACACACTCCGGGAAATAGTACCGGAGTCATTGCTGTAAACAACCGATGGCTCGAAAGGCGGGATCCAAGAGTCGGTGCTCGATCCTGCAGGCAAAAATAGGCGAGTACAAATAGGTGAGTACACACACAGAGGGTCTGACCTGTGGGCCCCCTAACTGGGGCCTGACGGCCGAGTGGACAGCGCTCATTATTCGTAGTCCTAGGGACCGGGGATCAATCCCTGGCGGAGGCAGAAACAAATGGGCAGAGTTTATTTCACCCCGATGCCAATGTTCATCTAGCAGTAAGTAGGTACCTGAGAGGTAAACAGTTTTTCTGGGTGCGAGTGAAAAAAAATTGATTGACAGATGAGAGGCTGGCCCAAAGAGCCAGAGCTCAACCCCCGCAAATACAACTAGGTGAGTACATCTAGGTGAGTACACACACAAACAACCTCTTCCTGAAACCTTTGATCAAACTAGGTATTTAAGTTAACCAAAACTCAATCATCAGAAAATAAATTAAAAGCGTGACTGGCATAGATTGACTTTTTCTCAGAGATGTGCTAGAATTTTTTTTTTATTTAGAAGAAAAGTGGTGGTTAATGCATCAATTATAGACACTAAGAGTACATACATCTCTCTTCCTTCTACCTAATCACCGTTATCCATTTTTCTTCATTACTTTTCACCTATTCTTACTTATCCGCACCCTATCAAGCTACTACCCTTCAGTCTTTTCCCCAACTTCTTGCTTTTCATCTCCTACCACTTACTTATCAGCACTCGCTTCCCTCGCATTATTGTTTTCGAACCTTAATATTATCTCCTTTCTCTCTATCACTCTCCCTCACTTCACTCCCCTTAACAATTTATCACTGTCCTCAGTCCTACTTACATTCATCTTGTCCCTCTCATGTTTATCCCATACTCCATTGCCCTTGTACCCCTTCTTCAAGACACCCTTCTTTCTTGTCTCTCCTTCGGGCTAGTCGCTAGTGAGAGGGTCAAGGCGAGCGCCTTAGAGATCACATTTGACAAAGGTTTGTGCTCAGTCTGGAGAATGTATACCTGGCATAGTTAATTAATGTAATGGAGAGCGGCAGAGATCAATGATGTCGGTGAATGAGAGCGGCCGAGGTGCCTGATGCTGGTGGGTGAAATGGCTGTGGACGAGAGGCAGATCAATGATGTTAGTGAATGATAACAGGAGATATTAAACATTTTAATTCAAAACTTTCAGGGATTAGTAGTGGTTAGTAGATTACTAAGCATTATCATTTTCCCAGTACACAATCGCTTTTATATCAAGGTGCAAAATTGCTGTTTAATGCACAGAGGTAAATAAAGTGAAGGATAGGCGCAAAATTGTCCAGATCTGGTAAGAATGTATTGTCTACATAGACGACAGTATGACAGAACGCAAAGAGAAGTACTGATAAACCTTTACCACCTGCGTATCGAATAACACACTTAGACGAGGTCACGAAGAGCACACAAGACACAAAGCCTTAATGGTGTTTTAGTGACTGGAAACGGAAAAAACTAGATAAACGTTTTATGTTGCTACTTCGTCGAAAAAAACAATAGATAATAACAATAGAATATTATAGCAATCACAATAGCAAAACAATAACAATATAAACGAATAAAACCAACCCGAACCTAACCAAAGAGTAGCAAAGGTCTTCACAACAGAACAAAGGGGACTGCCAGAAGTGAAAGGGACACTTTCGACCTCAAATGCCCCGGAAAATATTAACATTACAAAGATATAAGTAGGAATCAATTGAGACTAAGGGAAATAATGAAAGACCCTTTTTAACCAAGAAAGATTTATCTTTGGTCAATAAGAGGAGGAGCCAAGGCCCTTTGCTGAACAAATAAAAAGCTAAACAATTTCTGGAAGTAAGTGAACTGCTGGGAAACTTACCTTGAGGTGCTTCCGGGGCTTAGCGTCCCCGCGACCCGGTCGTCGACCAGGCCTCCTTGCTGACAGAAGAACTACAACTAATGAACAAAACGGGAGTCAGTCAGGACGAACCATACAGCATGCCGGTCTCAATTATGTGTGAATAAAATAAATTTAATATATAATGCAAAAGAAAGGAGAGGATCTGTAGGAAAATGCCAATATTCCGAAATTCAAGCACGGGTTTAGTTAGGGTTTACTCTTCCTCGGAAACCTGAGTTGAATTAGTTGACGCCAGAGTTAAAAAAACAAAATATATATGAAAGGCTGAAGAGACTTCATATGATTAGGCAACAAGGTGGTTTTGTTTTCATGTTACACAAATTCCATGTATACTATTTAAGGTTCATGTAAACCAAATCTATATTATTCTGAAAAATAACTGAACCATCCGTCACCTCTATGAACAAATCTGGAGGAAGGTTTATTACTTGAAAAGTACAGGAGTTGAGAGGAATATTGATCGCTGATCAATAATGATATTTATATATAATCAAATATACAATACACAGTTAAGAATATCGCTCAAAAATATTCAGTTATTCTCCCTCTCCTGAAATACAACTACACAACAACAACAACAACAACATATTATTCCACACAGGAACCGGTTTGCTCATATCTATACTTCTATACTTCTCGAAGTTTTTTTTTTTATCTTACCCGCATAAACACATTCTGGCCGACCCCTCAAACAAATGTAATTTTGTTTACATATCCACACACTTAAATATAAATCTCTGCCAAAACTGAGTGTTAAGTTGAGTAGGAAGAAAAATGCAGTTTGTCAACAAGTCTGGAATAAAAATTGAAACCACAAGTTTTCATAATTTTTGGCCATAAAGCTGAACCGTCGAAGTGAAATTGCTCCTAAAATTTTTGCTAGTTTTATAAAAATGAAATTTGCATGATGGCAGGTAGGTCGTGATAGAGAGGGGGGGGGGGGGGGGGGTGGAGACTTAAATTTGATTCGAATTTTTGTTAAATTTCATGAGTCATAATTTACCAGGGGATACATTTTGCTGAATAGAAAAATGTCTTTTTATGTTATGACAAAACTTCTCTCAAGAATTTTATCTAATTATGGTATGTGATACACGTGGGCGTCGCTCTACCGACCAGGCCAGGATACAACATTAGTAAGAAAGTACTCAGAAGGGAGTCAACCTGCCACCTAACCTGTGCTGGATGTTACATGGCGCATCATAATGATGTCGTACATCCATACACCTGTCATACATGTCACATTATTAACTAGAAAATACAATGTCATGGACAAACATTTTCATACTGACGGACTATCAAGATTGCAGAAACGACAGAAATTATGAAAGTTGTGATATTTTGTGGGTTAATTTTGGCCATACCATTACTGATGAAAGAAGATTGGATACAAGTAAATTGAGATGGACCCTATATTAATAAAGGAAGGAGAACATAATTGCAAGGACTTTCCTGCAGGAGGTCCAGTTATAAGTTACGTTGAGGGGACGTCAGTGATTGAGATGTGACATATGTGGGAAAAACCTGCCGGGATTGATATAAGAGGAGACTACCAGGGACTTGTACTGAACTAAATTAAAAAATTACTGTCTGCAAATTAATTCAACTAAAATCTCTAGCTAGGGTTGTAAATCCTAGATCCTCTTTTCCTAATGACAGACTGTGGGCTGTAAGGGACAGGTGGGGTGAATGACTTGTTGATAGAAGTTCCAATCCACCTGTAGACAGGGATCTCACATCAGCTTGTATTTTATACAAGGATAAGATTTGATAAATTCAGTTATCTGACTGAACACTGGCTCTGTTTAAATCAGGGATTTAAACATACATAGTCTAACCTAGTACCATAACTTAACAGCCAATAGATTCTTATACTATAAACAACAAATTAAATTGTAAAAGTATAAATAAATGACCTTAAATGTAGTCTTAATACTATTAACTTAGTACTAGAAATTATATTCAATTAAATGAACTTATATGATAACTTATAAATAACTAAGCAAGCAATTGATAACTTAATTTATATATTCAAATATATATGCAGACATATTCACTTTATACAGTTAGCTTGACTGAATCTCTTCCAAGACCGTGGACACTTGTGAGGTTTTTACTTATTGAGGCTGAATTCTTTTCTGACAGAATGGACACTCATGAGGTTCAGTGCTTGGATAAGATTCACAGCTACACTACAATTTTAATAAACGTACCGATGTATGAGGCTTAGCCTCGCTTTTTAACCAACAGACAGATTTATAGGATATTAAAGCTACACAAGCATACAATTGGCCAATCATATACCAAATAACCTTCAATATACTTCTCTGCCAGTCGGGGTGCCTGTCTGACAAGTTTGCCAGACTGATTAACTCTCTTGTCGAGTTTAGGCACGATATTTTGCTACAGCGTTGCTGTATGATGATCTGGTAGCGTTGCTAAGTGATTATCCTGCAGTTGCAGAAGAATGATATGATAAAGATAAAGAATGAAGATGGAGGAAACCGTGTCACCGTGATCTCCACTATACACTCTTATTTATGTAATGTTCCAGGATTTTCCTTGTAGATATTGTCCAGGTACTCCCCCAGTTCTAGAGAGTATTCACTGGCGATAAAAATGTTAGATAAGGTGTCCTTGAGCTGGTAATGTTCGCTAAGGATCAGTCACTTGTTCACTCATTTGTAAACAAACGCGGAGTGCCGCTGGGCTTGTTGGTGGGCGCTTCACTCCCCCCCATCGCCCTGCCATGCTCTCTGAGCACGGTAGCCTTCTATGAATATTGATTGATTATTTTTACAGTCTAGACTTATGATTAAGATAAGATGTGATTATAATATAATTAGATATAAGATTTAAAGATTATAAGTAGTATTTGAAAGTACCACTGAATCTTATTAAGGATTCGATTTTTAATCCTACCGGATGTTGAATCAATGTTCCAATAGTTTTTTAATTAAGAAGTCCTTCTAGAAGCTTCTGGATCCTTGAGAGATCATGTACAAAGTCACGTAGGCATCAAAAGGGCCCCTGTTGCGTACGTGTTCATGGTGCCATTGTCATCCAGGATCAAGCTATAAAATGAATCTTTAATGATTCTTATGATTTTTATACGATTTAGATATGATTTTGATATGATTTAGATATGATATAGAAATTATACATTTCTTAGATGATTATTAGATATGGTGGGTAAAAATTTCCCACATCTTCCAGAGGGAGAGAACTGGCACAGAGTCCAATACTTAGGACAATAGTAACCATATGTATTTATTTACTCTCCATTGGATTGATAATACAAGTGCAGATTGTGCTTGCACTTTTCTGCTGCTGTCCGTTGTGGACGATTGTGTCTGTTAGGAGTCTGTGGGTCTTGTGGAGTTAGAGTGTCTTGAGGTCTCTCATGATCTAACTGCAGCTGGCTCACTGATTCCATGTGGATGAGTTTGTCCAATGTCTTCAGGGAAGTTGTTCCTTTAGACAGGATTTTGACTATTCTCAAAATCCCCTGACTATCTGGATGGACTGAGACAACTTTACCTAATGGCCAGTCAGCCCTAGGGCCATCACTGTCTACCAAGACAATATCGCCAGGTTGGAGATTAGATATATTATGTGGGACATTGGCCCCATAGTGATGTTCTCGTAGAGATGTAAGATATTCTTTTGTCCAAACATCATTCCATTTTTGGATTATGCTGGACAGATGCTTATACCCCTGAACCAACTCGCTCTGACCCACATATGAGGGATCTCTGATCTCATCATCCACTAGAGATGGTACTGGAGTCAGAAGTCTTCCATACATTAGATGGGCAGGACTTAATGGCTCATGTTGAGTAGGATCCTCAGACAAGTAAGTCAACGGCCGGTTATTCACCCTTGATTCTATTTCCGTGATTACTGTCTGGAGTTCTTGAAGATTGATTTTCTGACGGTGTAGAGATTTTCTCAAGGATCTTTTTACAGTTCCTATTAACCGTTCATAAAATCCTCCGTGCCATGGGGCTCTCGGAGGGATAAATTTCCATCTGCAATGACGCTGTTCCAGTGTGGAAGTAACTGCAGGATGGGAACAGATTTCCCGTAGACATGCTTCTCCAGCTACCAAGTTTGCTCCGTTATCTGAAATCATCAGCTTAGGGCATGATCGGCGTGCTGCGAATCTGCGGAAAGCTTGAATAAATGATTGAGCAGTCATATCGGGTGTTACCTCTAGATGTACTGCCCTGGTGGTAGCACAGGTGAACAGACAGATGTATGCCTTGATAGGTTGCTTATCTGCAGTCCCTGTTAGATATATTGCTCCTGTATAATCTACTCCTGTCGTTTCGAAAGGTTGTAGATGGACCACTCGTTCCTTTGGTAGGGGTGGTGGCCCTGGATAGGAGCAAGTTCTTGCATCGTACCTTCGGCATATCATGCAATTCTTCAAGATTGATTTGACTGACTGTCTTCCCTGAGGAATCCAGTACTGCTGTCTGATTTGTGTGAGTGTGTCTAACACTCCTCCATGTTTGATGATTTGTTGATGTGTATGCAACACAATCAACCTTGTGATCCAATGATTTTTTGGTAAAAGCCATGGATGCACGGTATCTAGATTAATATCTGCGTGTTTAAGTCTCCCTCCACAACGCAGAATGTTGTGATTTTCTTGGTCTATCCACAGACCGAGATTGTGTTTTAACTTATGTGGAAGATTTTCATAGTTATTCCCATAAGTTTCTCTCTGGGCTTGTCTTACCCAATAGATAAGTGCATCAGGAAAAGTGAATTTTATACCTCTTTTCCTGAGATAATGAAACACGTTCTGTGTTACATTGATTAATTTGATGAGCGAGGAGTAACGAGTACAATCCAAGACTGATATTTGAGCTTGCTGCCTGGTGGTAGTTACGGTTTGTGTCGTAATGACGTGTGGCTTTTGTTCAGGCCAACTACCATTCACTAACCATCGAGGCCCATGAAACCAAATATCTGCCTTTGCAAACTGTTTAAATGTCATACCTCTTGATAAGAGATCAGCTGGATTATCCTTTGTTGGTACATGCAACAATTGAAAGCCTGCGGAAATTTCTTTAATTTCCGAGACGCGATTTTTTACATATGGAGTTGGACAGTTGTCGTTTCGTACCCATTGTAAGACAGCTTCATTGTCAGACCATATGATGACATCTTTGATGTTCATGGCAGACAAGACTTGTTTGATATGTACTGCTAAGCGTGTTCCAATTAGCAGTGCTGTTAGTTCCATCTGAGGCAAAGTCCTCTTTTTTAATGGAGCTACTCTGGCCTTAGAGGTGATAAGATATGATTGATTAGAAGTCACTAAGTAAGCACAAGCTCCAAAAGCTTTGGCTGACGAGTCTGCGAATACATGTAGTGATACTTCCTCATTTTCCTCGACTATGTGTCTCGGAAAGATTATCTTTTCAACTAAAGTTTGTTCTTGAGCCACTTCCATCCAAGCTTTTTGTAACTGGATTGGTAGTGGATCATCCCAACCAACCTTAGCCTTCCATGCTTCTTGCACCAATAAACGCCACTTGATAGTCAAAGGATTTAGTAGACCAAGTGGGTCGAATACTTTGCTAACTTGTGAAAGCAAATCCCTTTTTGTAGTGATGTTGTAATTTACTGGCACAGATTTGATCGATATTGTGTCCGAGATTAAATCCCAATCCATACCTAACACCTTTTGTGATTCTGGTACGTGATATTCAGGGTAATCTCTTGCTATTTGATTATTCAATGTTGCATTATTAGAGGCCCAAGATTGTAGTGGCATGTTTGCACCTTGTAGCTCCTTGTTAGCCTCTTGATATAATTGTAACAGTTCAGTAGTACTGTTAACTGTCCCTTGAAAATTATCTACATATAGATTTTGACTGATTTCAGTCTTACAGGGACTTGATGATTTCTTCAGATGAGTATCTAGAGTTGCTTGCAATAGAAATGGACTGCTTGTCGCGCCGAAAAGAACTGAAGAGAATCTGAAAGTCACTACAGGACTATTGACATCTTCTGGGTTCTCTACCCATAGAAACTTAGTGAAGTCTCTATCTTCTTCCTGCAAGCCAACTCTTAGAAAGGCCTTACTTATATCTGCTGAATACGCATATTTGTTAAGTCTAAACTTCAACAGTATGTCATACAATTTCTGAGTTAGACTTGGACCTGTTTGCAAACAATCATTTAGACTGGTTCCTTGGGGTCCAGATTTAGAGCTACAATTAAAAACTATCCGTAAAGGAGTTGTTTTTGATTCTCTCATTACAGCCATGTGAGGTAAAAAATGGCCTGTTTGCGTATTGTCATGTTTCACGACTTCGATGAATTTATTCTTTAATTGTTGAGCAATAATCTCATGATAGAGTTTTAAATGCTCAGGCCTTTTTCTTAGCTTTGCTAGTTGAGATTTAAATTGACTATAAGCCATGTGATAATTGGTAGGTAAGGTTTTATGGTTGATTTTCCATGGTAGCCTTACCCAGTACTGTCCATCATTGTACTGTACAGTTTCTAAGTATTGATTGTATGCACAGACATCATCAGGACTTGGTTGTTCAGGAATTATTCCTATGGCATCAAGTTCCCACAATTGAGGTACAGATTCTAATCCATCATCAATCATGTGGGGGATTTTAAGTGGTGACTGTTCTTTGCCTAGTCATGCCACTATTACAGTTTCTGTATGATGTGATTTTTCAGGAGTTGAAGGTTCAAGATCTAGTATAGGTCCTGTCATCAATATGCCTCCTGCTGATTTGAGTATATTCATACCCATAGATTCTTCTGATCCCAGAATGAATCGATGATAGTAGTCAGCTCCAATCAGGATTCCGATATCTCCTATGTAGTCAGAATCAAGTAGAGGATCTGCTAATTGGATTCCTTTTTCTTTTAGGAATTTAATTGTTGCTGTCAGACCAGTCACTTCCATTTCAGTAGGAATTTTATCAACTACTATGGCTTCTACTGTCCTTTGGGATGTACCTAGACAGACATTGAGTTTTACTACTGGAAAGGTTCTACGACCAGAATTAGTAAAAAACCCTGATATGGATGTAGATACTTGCTTTGAAGATTTAAGTTGTAAATCTTCTGCCATCTTTTTACTGATAAAGGTTTTCTGTGACCCTTGATCAAAAAAGCCTCTAGTTGGAATACAAATTCCTTGATTGCATAGTTCTAGCTGTGCAGTAGGCAATATGGCTGCTGTAACAATTTCTGTATCCAAGTCGTTGACATTGCTCATTACTGTACAGAATTGTACGGCTGTTGTGGTATTATCATCTTTGGGCTTTGCCTGAGATGCATGTTGATTATTGGAAGTCTGTGATCTGGATTGAGTGTTAATATCACTACAGAGTGCTGTGTGATGTACACTTTTATGACAATATTGGCAGTTTTGCAATTGAGTGATACACTCACTTGTATCGTGCTTCCGTAGACAACGGATGCACCTGTTCAGAGATTTCAGTCGATCGATTCGACTGGCACGGCCTTCATAAACTGTGCATTGATAAATGGTATGTGCTTCTTGACAGAATAAACATTTTGGGGCACTTGTAGCTCCTTTTGTCTTATCTGTCTTAGGAGCTTGGTTTCCTACAGTTCTGTTAACTGTGGGGGATATAGCATAAGAGCCAACATTATTCTGTTTCCACTTTGCAGAAGAGGAGTTTTGTTGCCTTGATTTTTGACTGCCATTCTGGACATTTTTGCTTTTGTCCGTGGATTCACCTTTGTGGATTTTTTCTTGAGATCTAAGTTTTCCTCGGCTTCGTAATCTTTGTACGTAAGCTCGAAGTCCATCAAAGATTTGGCTTTGTGATAAGATGTTGTTACAAGTATGTAACACTTGTAGGTAAGTAATTACATGCAAGTAGGTCATACAAGCATGTAACACTTGTACTCCTCCAAGGATTTCCTTAAAGGATGAATTGTATCTGTAATAATGTGTATCTACATTATTCATGATGTGATGAAGCATTTTGCTTTTGCTTTTTTCTCGGCTTTGCCTTTTCTATTAAGTAAGTCTCTTTGAGATGCTTGATTAACTTCAGATTTTTTGAGGCTGCTTTCACTCCAGTGAAAGCATGAGATTAAGTGATCAAGACTTTATTCTTGGATTAAGATAGTTATCTTAGATGGATGATAATATTTGTATTGACATTGTCAATGGGCTGTTAGCCTTTCAGATTGTGATGTGAGATTAAGATTGGTCTTAATCCCCAATTGTAGACTATTGTAGCCAAGTGATGATGACATTTGTCTATCACCTGATTTAAATGGTCTGTAGGCTGTAGATTCAAGTGATTTTTTTAGACACTTTGTGTCCTTTTCTTTTCTGTTTCAGCTGTTGGTGGAACACTGTCAGCCATTTTGACCTTTTCCGAGTTTTGGAGATTCCGAGATTTTTCTCTTTTTTCTGATAAATATGTATGATGTTAATGTATTTTGATAAATGAGCTTTCCTGTCTACTTAGGTAATGATTCCAAAGATCGTCCTTCATTTCCTCCCTGGAATCTGGTTGTAGCAGGTGTTCAATTATCAAAAGTACTGTAATAATTTGATTTGTGACCCGAATGCACGAATGCACCAAGTTGGTAAATCTTGTAATAATTTTTTAAAAATAGTAAATGGCACTATTTTTGCAAAGTTATTACAAAATCTGTTACCATAATAATTGTTTGATAAAATACAGTAGAATGTCTACTGGTTTTACCTTGAATAGGGTATGATATAGTTGATTATGGTTAGATTGTAAGGAATGCTCTTACAGTGATGATAACACTTTTTTAAAGAATATTATGTAATGAGCAGCTCTGAAAATCAGTAGATTAGAGATAATGCTAGATAATACACTTAAATATATATGTAATGTTACCACAATGAGGTAGGTAATGGTATTTTATGATTAAGATGCAGTGCAGTGTCTGTGACACTGATATAATTAAGTACTGTGGTTTCTTAACACAAAACAATATCAGTTTGTTATGAATGCTTACTAGTTAATGGATATGGTGGCTTAAGCCACTGCAAACTATTTGTTTACTTAGATATATGGCTATGATAAATATTGGCTGATAGCTAGGTTAGGCTAGAATATGTAAGAATTATTCCAATGCAAAATCAAGAAGTTTCTTATGTATTTGGCACTGAAATATTCGGTAAATGAATGATCATAAATATCTAGGTACAAAAGACCATTATTATCTAGGTTCGAAGGACCATTAATATCTAGGTTCGAAGGACCATTAATGTGGGAAAAACCTGCCGGGATTGATATAAGAGGAGACTACCAGGGACTTGTACTGAACTAAATTAAAAAATTACTGTCTGCAAATTAATTCAACTAAAATCTCTAGCTAGGGTTGTAAATCCTAGATCCTCTTTTCCTAATGACAGACTGTGGGCTGTAAGGGACAGGTGGGGTGAATGACTTGTTGATAGAAGTTCCAATCCACCTGTAGACAGGGATCTCACATCAGCTTGTATTTTATACAAGGATAAGATTTGATAAATTCAGTTATCTGACTGAACACTGGCTCTGTTTAAATCAGGGATTTAAACATACATAGTCTAACCTAGTACCATAACTTAACAGCCAATAGATTCTTATACTATAAACAACAAATTAAATTGTAAAAGTATAAATAAATGACCTTAAATGTAGTCTTAATACTATTAACTTAGTACTAGAAATTATATTCAATTAAATGAACTTATATGATAACTTATAAATAACTAAGCAAGCAATTGATAACTTAATTTATATATTCAAATATATATGCAGACATATTCACTTTATACAGTTAGCTTGACTGAATCTCTTCCAAGACCGTGGACACTTGTGAGGTTTTTACTTATTGAGGCTGAATTCTTTTCTGACAGAATGGACACTCATGAGGTTCAGTGCTTGGATAAGATTCACAGCTACACTACAATTTTAATAAACGTACCGATGTATGAGGCTTAGCCTCGCTTTTTAACCAACAGACAGATTTATAGGATATTAAAGCTACACAAGCATACAATTGGCCAATCATATACCAAATAACCTTCAATATACTTCTCTGCCAGTCGGGGTGCCTGTCTGACAAGTTTGCCAGACTGATTAACTCTCTTGTCGAGTTTAGGCACGATATTTTGCTACAGCGTTGCTGTATGATGATCTGGTAGCGTTGCTAAGTGATTATCCTGCAGTTGCAGAAGAATGATATGATAAAGATAAAGAATGAAGATGGAGGAAACCGTGTCACCGTGATCTCCACTATACACTCTTATTTATGTAATGTTCCAGGATTTTCCTTGTAGATATTGTCCAGGTACTCCCCCAGTTCTAGAGAGTATTCACTGGCGATAAAAATGTTAGATAAGGTGTCCTTGAGCTGGTAATGTTCGCTAAGGATCAGTCACTTGTTCACTCATTTGTAAACAAACGCGGAGTGCCGCTGGGCTTGTTGGTGGGCGCTTCACTCCCCCCCATCGCCCTGCCATGCTCTCTGAGCACGGTAGCCTTCTATGAATATTGATTGATTATTTTTACAGTCTAGACTTATGATTAAGATAAGATGTGATTATAATATAATTAGATATAAGATTTAAAGATTATAAGTAGTATTTGAAAGTACCACTGAATCTTATTAAGGATTCGATTTTTAATCCTACCGGATGTTGAATCAATGTTCCAATAGTTTTTTAATTAAGAAGTCCTTCTAGAAGCTTCTGGATCCTTGAGAGATCATGTACAAAGTCACGTAGGCATCAAAAGGGCCCCTGTTGCGTACGTGTTCATGGTGCCATTGTCATCCAGGATCAAGCTATAAAATGAATCTTTAATGATTCTTATGATTTTTATACGATTTAGATATGATTTTGATATGATTTAGATATGATATAGAAATTATACATTTCTTAGATGATTATTAGATATGGTGGGTAAAAATTTCCCACAACATATAGTTACATTCAGAGTACTGAGACAAAGAACAAAATGCTCTGGTGAGGAATAGTGAGTACTCAAGAGCAGGAAAAATTTGATCTTTTTTTTATACGACAAATGAATCTTATCTTTCAACAGCTTACATCCTCTTCAACTACCTCTTGTCTCATTTACAGCCTTGTATACCCTTTACCATCTTCCATACCCTTCACTATCTTCCATATCATATTGAAACTAATATGATTGAACGTTAGTCTGGATAGAGTGTGGCATCAGTCTTTATCACTTATTACAAAGGGAGAAGCAAGGAGGTTGATCCCTACCAGCCTATGACTATCCCCGAGTTAAAAACCAGCCTGGCCTTCTCGGAGCAAAAGAACCCTGAGTGGAAAAGGCCATTTATCGCACTAATGGAGAAAACTTCCAGTGTTTTAAATTTATGCGAAGTGTATTGTAATAAATTCATTGGAGACAGGTTTCGTGAAACACTTGAGAGACCGTGACAGTGTTAGGGTGAGGAGACGTTCCTAGTCCGGGAAAAGACTATTAATGGGTCTTAGTGTGATAAGACTGACATATAGTCCTATGTTGTGAAACGGCTGATGTGTCTTTGAGTAAATAATACCTCAAGACAATACTTAGGGTGACGAAAGATGGGAAGATATGTTCGGGTGAGAAAGGCCTGAAGACAGCTTCAAGCGATAAGATATGTTCGGGTGAGAAACGCCTGAAGACAGCTTACGATAAGATAAGAAAGATGAAAGACACTAAGGCGAGGAAAAATGAAAAATTGTGGTTTAATAAATGCTTATATGGAGATGTCCACGCGTCATCTTAAAACCAAGCTAAAAACGGATATAAATAATTAAGAGTTTGGACCGAGAAACTGTTTGGGAAGAATTGGAAACAATGCTATGGTGAAGAGACACTTTAATGTTATATTAAAAATAAATTATTAAACGACTTTGAGTTTGGGAAACACAAAATATAGGAAATATTTTGGGAAACTAAATAAAGAAATCTCTTCTTGAATTTTTCATCTATATCAAGGTATTTTATTGAAACTTTCTATCTCTTATTTCTGGATTGGGCTTGTAGAAGTCTTTAGTTTTATGGCAGTAATGAAGTCTTTCGGCTAATTTTTATAGTTAAATGTATTGGTTGTAAGTTTTAATTGTCTATTGTTGTAGTATATTTTAAATATGTGATGTGTTTGTGAGGTGTTGAGGTACACTGTGGTTGTGAGGTGTTGAGGTGAACTATAGTTGTGAGGTGTTGAGGTGAACTATAGTTGTGAGGTGTTGAGGTGAACTATAGTTGTGAGGTGTTGAGGTACACTGTGGTTGTGAGGTGTGGAAGTAAATTAAAACCGTGAATTATGGCCCTGTATCGTGGTGGCAGTTTAGAGTGGTGTTGGCGGGGAAAAAGTCTCGGTGAAATTGCTTTCATGACAAATGTTTTTTTGGCAGATTAGACTCGGGTTCAGTTGCTCACCATCACAACAGGAAATTATTTGATAAAGAGGACGCGAAACATGGTCTTAACTCCTAGTTTCAAAAAGAAAAATAAATTATTAGAATAATGAGATCGCGTGAGACTATATTTGTTTATATAGGAAGTATATATATAATAGAGAGAGAGAGAGAGAGCCATATGTTGTTGGTCTGAGCAATGGTCAACCATTAAGCGTGAGAGTTATTGTCAACCATTAATGTGAGAGTAATGGTCAACCATTAGTGTGAGAGAAGGGTGGCATAACACAGGAGACCTTCAGTGACCCTCGGATACAATGAGCTCATCATGTCATGCTTAGTCAAGCATATCCACAGTTATACACTGATTTAATTTCACCTCAACACCTAAAACGCCTAGTAGATAGTGTGCCTGGGTATTAGTCGGGGGGGGGGGTTGGTGTAGGGCTTAAGGATTGTCATCCACTAAATGGCCATTGAGGCCACCACTCTATACCGGTTAACCATCTGTATATAATTGTGGACAAAAGCAAAACGTCGTTTGTTAAACTCCGTTGAACAAGGTATATCTCACGATGTACCCCCTTGTAGGTTTTGCTAAAATAATTACCCTCGATTATAGAATGATATCACTTGATTAATCGTGTATGAGATGCTAATTTAATTATTAATTAATAATAAGTGTCAGCTACAATATATCACTCTTTTTAGGGCTGTATTAACTAAACATTTAAAATTTCTTAATTCCATGTTTCGTGATAGGAAGCGTGTTTGCTCACAAGGAAAAGTATTTATGAAGAATACAACGAAAATTTTTCTTAGTGGTGATTGATCGCGTGGTTTCAACTGCTAACCAACAGCACGATAACATCAACGACATCAATGAAAATATATTTTTTTCAACTCCCTATTCCTTCTTTCATCAATGTATTTCCCACCCTTTTCCTTCCACAATTTCATCCCCTTTACTCCCACCTCCGAACCAACTCATCACATAAAATTGTCACGCACACGAACATTGGATAAATAAGGCTTACTAAAGAACGCTTTTCTTTAACAGGGAAAATACGTTCCCATTTAACTGTTCATCTGGCGCTATTATTCATATGATTTTGTATTCCTTTGCTTGTGACATGGTGAGCGAAGATGTTAATTATTCACTGACCACTTTTTAACGTGCACTGTATCGAGCGAGTTGAATGAGAGATGAGGTATATTTTCAGGCTGTAATACGCAGCTGAACTTTTAATATATGAGAGGATGACAGAAATAAGCAGAGGAGAGAGAAATGAAAGCTTCGCTACACATGAAGGAAATGACTAAGTTCTCAATGATATATAATGTGTGTGTGTGTATACACCACGAAAAAAATAACACGTAATGAACAATGAGACAATGTCAGACCATGGAGGAAGAATTTTGACAGGAATTTTCCTTAAGTACTTTCGTATTTAATAATCTTCAGAAGCACCCTTCTGAATTTCACTCCAGCACACCGGACTGTAATGACTCTAGCCGGCGGAAGACAACTCTTACATCAGCATCTCATAGAATTTCTCGCGAGTCACACAAACAAAAGTCATATCTTCAATACTTAGCTTGAGTGTTAATTTTCCTCCCAATAAAACGATATATGCAGGCGATGAGTATGCAGACCATTCTCAATCGACTTGAGAATGGTCCAGGACGGACCGAAACGTCGTCGTCCCTTCACATTCTAGTGTGTGGTCTGGTCATCAAAACGATATATAATATAAACAGATCTGAAAAGAAAGATCCTTTAAAAGACCTTAATTACGGGAGGTTTCGCAACTCGCTGCAAAAAACTGAATTCCTCAAGTGTTCTCGAGAAAATTTAGTTTTGTATCTACTGCCAGATCACAAGAAGGTTACTAGCGGTAATGACTCGTTAGATTGCCCAGAGAACCTTTCTCGGATGAATCACCGTGCCGAAGTTATTTCGAAGAAAGATTATCCACATATTTTGATTCATTTTGAGTGCAAGGAATTTTTTTAAGATCGGATATACAGCATTAGTTTTTCAGACATTAGTGTGAAATTTGTTAATATGACCTGCAAAAGGTTAATTAGTTGATTGTTGTAACTGCCACAAGAAGTCTCATTTTGCATCGCCAGTAGAATAATTCAGTGGCCAGATGCCGCTACCCTTCAACCCGCAGGTAGTGTCGTTGTGGCCAATATACTACAGCACAACGGCCGTACATATCATCGCACCTTGTGCAGGAGGGACACTTTGCTCCACCTTCAACACACAAATAGCCACTGAAAAAAGTTTCCACTTTAAAATTCGATATTCATATAATGTGTCTCGCACCCGGGCGAAGAAAACTGCGTTCCTTCTCTGCTCCCTGCCAGACAAAGCAAGAGGTGGAGCTTCTACCTCTTCTCCAGTATCTATTCTCGCTCTCTTTTTATTTCGTTCTCAATATCTCGTTTTCTCTCCTTGCTCTCTTTTTGCTTTTGTTTTCAAAGGCTTGCTCTCTGCACGCTCTCTCTCTCTCTCTCTCTCTCTCTCTCTCTCTCTCTCTCTCTCTCTCTCTCTCTCTCTCTCTCTCTCTCTCTCTCTCTCTCTCTCTCTTCGTCCTCTCTCTCTTCGTCCTCTCCTCTTCAACCTTAATCACAGTTTCTCCAACACTCGTCAGCTGGGAGCTTTCTTTATAGCCTCTGTAACTTTCTCTCAGAACGTTCCTCCTCACAATGCATTTTTAGTGCCATGTTAATAATGATTTTTCTCATTCTTTCTCTGTCTCATCTACCCTTCACACTTGTATACGAGTAAGCTGTATTAATGCCTTGTTTCATCCTGTCTTCTTTATTCAGTCAAATTTTCGTCTCAGTTCGCATTTATCTTCTTCTACCTAATCATTTGCCTGGACTCGTATATCTTCGTTTACCAGCGAATCTCTCCGCCCTATTCCGTCTCTTTTATTCTGAACACCCAATCATAATAAGCGTTACATACTTTGTTTCATAAGAACAAATCCACAAGGGCCGTGACGAGGATTCGAACCTGCGTCCGGGAGCATCTCAGACATAATCATAAATCTTTTGTTTGTTTCATAAATCTTTTTTGAGTAACATTTAGGAGTTACTTCATTTAGATTAACGGTGTTCACATCTCCCACCAATAGTGTCCCGTCTCGTCTCGTCTTGTCCTCTCCGGACACCCAACCCTTCAACCAGCTAATCGAGGAGCCGCACGCTCCCCGCTCATATCGCTGTACTGTTAGTGATTTGGGGTAATTATGGTTTAATGACTGGCCATAAATATCGGTTTGGTCCTCACTAATGATCGCTTTTTGATTAAGCAAAAGTGTGATAAACTTTTTACAAACGTGCCTTGTAAATTACTAAGAATGTTTCCTTTGTGTGTGCTTGTATGGTAATTATTTTGGAGCAGTAAACACAAGGTAATTACATGTTGGTCCTCGGGATAATGAACAATTACTAATTTTACTAATTACTTTTTATTAATTTTTATTTTTTATTAATTAATTTTACTAACAATTACTAATTTTTGTTAAACCGTCGAAGTGGTTCTTGGGGATTAAATCGAAGCTACAGATGTGCACGACAGTCTATGGCGCCAAGGAGGTATTTTTTCCTCTCTGATGTTGAAGAATGAAGGTTGGTGTGGATGAGCAGCTGGTCCCATACGTGGTCGGCCATGACCAAATGAGCCTAGTTAGTGTTCACCTAAGTGTAATTGCGGGTAGTTAAGCTTCGATTCTTTGGCCCCGCCACTCAACTGTCAATCAATTGGTGTACAAGTCCTTGAGCCTATTGGGCTTTATCATATCTTCATTTGAAACTGTGCATGGAGTCTGCCTCCATCACATCAATTTCTAGTGTAATCAATTTCCTAGGGTCAGTTATCCAGATATTTTTTCTGTTTACAATATAGAACAGTATTACAAGATACCGGCAGAGTAAGAGATCTTTTACAACATCTCGCAAGATGACTTTCCGCCGCACAGCAACCCGGTAATAATGCCTACTAAACTGTGCATGTTTTCTAACCTTTAGAGTCCAATTGTGGTTAACAGCATGTTGTGGAATCCAGGTGTGGAGAACTGCTGAAGGCTGACACGTTAACTTTAATGTAAAATCTCTGCAGAGGGAAAGGTTGGCGAGAAGGGGAAGGGGGGTTGTAAGGAGAGAGAGAGAGGGACATTAGTACTATGTTATAACAACATTGGAGATCCTTAGCCTCTAGGACGAAAAATGCATAAGGCGCCTCATATAAAAGTATCTACAAAACACGGTTCTTGGATTGAGGAAGCTAGAAGAGATTCAAATACTTCGTTTTCTGTAATGTGGTGTGCTAAAGAGGCAACTCCCATTACATTCACGACTTTTGTGAAGCCTTCAATGAGAAAATTCATTTCCTTTTATAAAACAATTTATTGTAATATGTTACCGAATTTTAATCAGTTAAGCAGAGACAAAACCACAAACTTACGGTTTGTGGGGTCCCCTCTATAACATTATCTTCTGTGGTTATAGGTCTTCAAAAACATTATTGAAGAGGAAATATTTATTGAAAAGTTTGAAAAAATCTTGACAATAATAAATAATTATATATAGGTAACACACATACATACACGCGCGCACATGCACACGCATACACAAGCATATACACACACATACTCACACACGAGAACAGCTTACTAAATTCGCACACCATGGATCCGAGACAGATTTCCGGCCGAGACAGGAACAAACGGGCAAAGTTGGTTTCACCCGATGCTTCTGTTTACCAATCAGTAAATAGACTATCTGGGAGTTAGACAGTTACTATTGGCTGCATCCTGGGGGATGTGTGTGAGAGAGTGAGAGAGAGAGAGAGCTATATGTAGAAAATTTGATAGACGAAAGTAAATCAGAATCAGTACATTTGACAACTGATGGTTAGAAAGACGGGACCCAAGAGCTAACAGCTCGATGCTTTATTTCCAAATAGTAAATAAACACAAAACTATCACCTAACATCCGGATCGACACAATCACACGGTTGGGCACTAAATCAAGCGAGAGATGAATCTGATAAAGCAGGAATTGGGAAAAAGTGATTGTGGAAGGGGAAAAAGGCTGATATATGGTGACAAGGGTGAAGACAGGTTCATCCCATGAAGGTGATAACATAATTAATTAATGGTCATGGCTACGAGCCAGACGAAAGTGTGATAAATACGAGAAAGAAAGGAAGGAGGAGAGAGGGGGGGGGGGGAGAGAGAGAGAGAGAGAGAGCGTGCGTGCGTGCGTGCGTGCGTGTGTATGTGAAAGTGCAAAATTGACTTTCAAGAATAAATTTTTAAATTTCCTTCTTTAGTGGAAGAGAATTTGGGAATTAACGAAGAATTGTGGTTAGATACCACCAAGTTGCCTGTGAAGAACTTCCCTCTCCTTAAAACAATGAATATTAAAACTTCCTTTACATTCCCACTTGTAAATTGTGAACCCAATCGATCTTCCACAGTACAACCTCTTCATGGTTTTATCTCTTCATACCTCTCTCTGCTTTCCTTCTCCAAATAGTCCCTTTTATATCTTTCCTTTCACCTTTCTTTCATCCTCCCTCACTCTTCACTGGTTTGGGGTCTGACAGTACAGTCCGTGTGGTCTTCCGGTTATGGTACCAGGTACGCCAAGGTGCATTGTGATCCTGGCTGTCTAGGTTCGAATCCTTCTGTGGTGTGGAGTTTTCAGTTGCGACATGTAGACGAGATGATTAATTGGGGTAGATATCCACTGAGTACCCCCTGGGTACTCAGGGGGAATATTAACTGGGTATTCCCTCATTCTTGGAGTGTACTACACATAAACTTAGGTATACAATTATGTAAACAATGTCACAAACTTATCAATTATAAAATTATATAATCTATAATTCTGGATTTACACAAATATTGTCTAATTCACATTTTTTGTTATAAATGAAGATTTAAATCCGTTACTGAAAGATATATTAATGAAACTTCGTAAATGTGCATGAATTAGTCCGGTCAGTTGAATGATTACACTCCCTTTAAGTGAACAAATAAGACATTGGAATCTAGAACTGTTTTTATTCAATATTTATGTTTTTATTTTCTGGTCAAGACTTTACCTGTCTGGCCAACATAGAACCTACTACAATATTTACGTGGAATTTATCACCAACATCCATTAGAACTACCATGGGAATTTTTATTAGTTTTTTTTATATCAAGATTCCTAATTGATACATTGATAATGTGTTATTTTAGTAATTTTTAGAATTTCACTGAAACTCTCATGAAATGACAGAATTAATTCTTCTTTCTTTTTCGAGGTAAAGTAAGTGTTACGAGCAATGTGGATGGATTTATCAATAAATGACTTAAGATATTTTAAATTGAAACCTAGGCTATAAATGACACTAATTTCATCATCTATAAACTCAGGACTACATATCCTTAAAGCCTTTAGAAACAAACAAGAAAACTATAGCTTGACCTGATCTGACTGGACGATTGAGCATTAAGAATAAATACGGTTGACTGATGTATCTGCCATATTCTTCAGCACTGTGTCGTACTCTTCAAGCAAATAAATGTTTTAAATAATCTCAGAAACTTGCATAGCGCTCTCGTTGTTAAACTGTGAAAGTTGATCTCCATATTATTGATCATACGGTACATTTGTTGTCCAAGTGCTGCTAAGGGTTTCCATACGATCATCCATATTCATACTAGTGTTAATCTTTCTCTCTCTCTTTCTCGTTTTCTTCTCTTTTTCTTCTCTTTCTCTTTTTCTTCTCTCTCTTTTTCTTCTCTCTCTTTTTCTTCTCTCTTTTTCTTCTCTCTTTTTCTTCTCTTTCTCTCACTTTCTCTTTCTCTCCCTTTTGCCACCTGCTCCTCCTATTAACCCCACGCAGCAGATAAAACTGCATCACATTTTAAACCATAAAAGTCTCTCGGGGAATTCTGCATAAACCAGGATCCGAACAAACTTTTCAGACTGGCAGTAACGATGCTCTTATGCTTGCGAAGACCGGCCCGAGGTACTTATCTTTCTGCGTCGCTTCATATAAAGACGTTCCCCAAAAAACCTTTTTCCCTTCAGAGTTGCAGAGGTAATCGTCTCGTTGATTGTTTGATAAACTGTGCAATTTCAGAACTCCTTCAGTGTCCTTTAGTGTCGTGAAACATTATGCGGGATGAACAAATCCACAAGGGCCGTGACGAGGATTCGAACCTGCGTCCGGGAGCATCCCAGACACTGCCTTATCGACTGAGCTACGACAGGGTTATGCGGGATATTTTAAGTATTTTTGTCGCTTTTTTCACTTCCATCTCTTCTCATGATTCGTCCAGTACATTTCTTATATCTGTTGTTAAAGATTCGCTACCTGGAACAAAAAGTTCCAAGTAGCACGGGCTATGGTGAGCCCGTAGTGCCTCTCCTTATATCAAAGGTGCATTTGATATAATGTACACATGTACGAAGGTACACATTTCTTATATATACAGAACAGCATGAAGGGTATTTACATGAATATTTTAGAATTTAAGAATATTTCAATCATACAAATGTTTTAGTCTTATTTGAAAGACGATTTAGTATATAATTTGACAATGATAAATTAACATGAGCTATGTATAATCTTTTCACTGTATTATACAAAAACATTTGAATTGCCTTTTTTTCAGGAATAATTAATTTTATGTGAAAAGGTGAAAATATGCACGAGAGCTTCATAAGTTTCCTCGGAAATGTTGTCGATGCTTGCGCAAAGTGTTCTTAAGACAAACTCTATATTTGTACATGTTGGCTTCAATTTAAGCTTGTATTAACGGTGGATGAGGTTTACACAAGTTTATAGGAAGTGGAAAAATAGTGTTTATACTAGATTTTCATTAGGTTTAAAGGAGGTTTACATTTTACATCGTCGATGTTGATTGGGGCAGCAGACGTGGTGGATGTAAAGAGAAACAAATCCACAAGGGCCGTGACGAGGATTCGAACCTGCGTCCGGGAGCATCCCAGACACTGCCTTAATCGACTGAGCTTCCCTTGTGGATTTGTTCATTTGATGCATCACGTTAGTGTGATCTCTGTGTGTGATGTAAAGAGGAGGTTCTCTTGATCTAGAGGAAGGTAAAGTGTACCTAAGAGTAAGCTAACTATTGAAAGTTGAATGAGTGATATGTTGTGCCTCGGCCACATCTAATCAACTGTTGCCGATGTGTCTGTTCATTATTTCAATATTGCTGGTCTAGATATCTCCGGTATCTGTTAGGATGTGTGCAGGAATCTTATCTTGAGGTTATCTTGATGATTTCGGGGCTTTTAGTGTCCCCGCGGCCCGGTCCTCGACCAGGCCTCCACCCCCAGGAAGCAGCCCGTGACAGCTGACTAACACCCAGGTACCTATTTTACTGCTAGGTAACAGGGGCATAGGGTGAAAGAAACTATGCCCATTGTTTCTCGCCGGCGCCTGGGATCGAACCCAGAACCACAGGATCACAAGTCCAGCGTACTGTCCGTTCGGCCGAACGGCTCCCTCCGACAGACTGACAGGCAGATGAAGAGATAGAGAAAGCGAGATGAAATAGATAATGTCTAAGAAAAAAATTAAAATGTTTTACACAAGGGCACAGAGAAGCTTAAGACTCCCAAAGAAGAGTCAAGACAAAATTTCCAACTAAAAGACAAAATCAGATTTCATGGACAAAGATAGGGACACCCAAGACATGTACCGAGCGACACGCAGACACAGTGTTTTGACCACATAGACGAAGATAGAAAATGTGCTGAAGGAGGCACAGAAGATAAAGTTTTGGCAGAGTTGGTCAAACCATCATTTACAATCACGACCTGAAACCCAACAATTGGAGAATTGTAAGAGTCTGGTCTCGTCTGGGTGGGGAGAAAAGAGAGAAGGAAATATTGGAGTTGAGGGAGAGAGGAGAGGGAAGACAGGGTTCCAGTGGGAGTGAGGGATTTGGTAGGGAGAAGTGTAGGATTTAGGGAAAGGGAGAGTGGAAGTGGAGGGAAGGTGTTGTTTGAGTATGCATGTGCAGGTGGCAAAGAAGAGGGAAATAAATGTTATGAAACGGAGAAAACGTCGTAATAGTGGAGAGGAAGAAAAGGAGTGGAAGAAAGTGAATGGTGTGGAAATCTTTAGTGTTCCACTACACCCTCCACCCTGCCAGGAGTGTAGTGTTCCACTACACCCTCCACCCTGCCAGGAGTGTAGTGTTCCACTACACCCTCCACCCTGCCAGGAGTGTAGTGTTCCACTACACCCTCCACCCTGCCAGGAGTGTAGTGTTCCACTACTCTCTCCACCCTGCCAGGAGTGTAGTGTTCCACTACACCCTCCACCCTGCCAGGAGTGTAGTGTTCCACTACTCTCTCCACCCTGCCAGGAGTGTAGTGTTCCACCACTCTCTCCACCCTGCCAGGAGTGTAGTGTTCCACTACACCCTCCACCCTGCCAGGAGTGTAGTGTTCCACCACTCTCTCCACCGTGCCAGGAGTGTAGTGTTCCACTACACCCTCCACCCTGCCAGGAGTGTAGTGTTCCACTACACCCTCCACCCTGCCAGGAGTGTAGTGTTCCACCACTCTCTCCACCCTGCCAGGAGTGTAGTGTTCCACCACTCTCTCCACCCTGCCAGGAGTGCAGTGTTCCACCACTCTCTCCACCCTGCCAGGAGTGCAGTGTTCCACCACTCTCTCCACCGTGCCAGGAGTGTAGTGTTCCACCACTCTCTCCACCGTGCCAGGAGTGTAGTGTTCCACCACTCTCTCCACCGTGCCAGGAGTGTAGTGTTCCACTACACCCTCCACCCTGCCAGGAGTGTAGTGTTCCACCACTCTCTCCACCCTGCCAGGAGTGCAGTGTTCCACCACTCTCTCCACCGTGCCAGGAGTGTAGTGTTCCACCACTCTCTCCACCGTGCCAGGAGTGTAGTGTTCCACCACTCTCTCCACCCTGCCAGGAGTGCAGTGTTCCACCACTCTCTCCACCCTGCCAGGAGTGCAGTGTTCCACCACTCTCTCCACCGTGCCAGGAGTGTAGTGTTCCACTACTCTCTCCACCCTGCCAGGAGTGCAGTGTTCCACCACTCTCTCCACCCTGCCAGGAGTGTAGTGTTCCACTACTCTCTCCACCCTGCCAGGAGTGTAGTGTTCCACTACACCCTCCACCCTGCCAGGAGTGTAGTGTTCCACTACACCCTCCACCCTGCCAGGAGTGCAGTGTTCCACCACTCTCTCCACCCTGCCAGCCTCACAGATGCTCTGATTTGTATTTTTCCACATCCAAAATCTACACGGAAATTCAAAATGTAAGATAAATGTGAAGAGGAGGTTTTAAATAAGACTTGAGAGGAACGAGATGGAGGATGCTGGGTCGGAGGAGTGAGAGGATGGAGGATGCTGGGTAAGATGCAGTAAGAGAGAGAAATTAAGATGTTGCAAAATAAAAACTATTAAATATAAAAAGTGTGTCCTCTGGTCCGTAATAAGAAAGGGGGGAAGAAGCCGACCAGACGGACAAGGAGAGGAGAGGAGAGGAGAGGAGAAGAGAAGGTAACAATAAAAAATAAGATAATAGTGGAGCGGATCAGTACTGGAAGGAAAAGAAGATATCAGAGCCAAATTAAGTAGTACTTTGCACCCTCATTCCCTCTCTCTCCTTGCTTCCTCCTCTCCTCCTTCTCTTTACCTTCTTTCAAACCTCTTCCAACTCATTCTCATTTATTCGATCTTGCGAATTTTTACCTGAGCACTTAACGGTTCTGCAAGATTAAGGCCGAAATTTTCTGAGAAGTATCTTACAGGCCAGGAGCTGTTTTCTTAACTCAACATATTTTAATGCAGGTCCTCTTAGTAATAACTTTCTCCTAACATTTACTTTAAAAACTTTATATTGGACATATTTTTATGTTAACGTTCATATTGGATATATACACAGCTCATATTTAGTAAAAAAATATTCCCGACTATCTTGAGATGAGATGATTTCTTGGCTTAGCGGCTTAGCGATATTATAGACTAATAACTATACGATGTCTGTGTCTAAATTTAGAAGTCAGACACTTGGGGCTAGTCTCGCCCAAATTTGCATGGGGTAATGGTCTTGGGTTCGGGACGGACATAGGCTGGTCGGGGGTAGGCCTAGGTTAAAGGCTTTAAGAAAATATTAACAATTATAAGTGACATATGGTAGACAACGTCCGTAAAATTGTTACGGAAAATTAAAATAATTAAAAAGTAAGAAGAAAAGCGAAAGCAAGACATCAGAATCCCTTACATTTGTTTTAGCACTTTTTGAGGGCGAAGGAGAGGGGGGACGAAGTGGGGTGGAGGACGAGGAGGGGGTCGAAGTGGAGTGGAGGACGAGGCCAGGGATGAAGGGGCTGGAGGACGAGGGGAGAGACGAAGGGGCTGAAGAAGAGGGGTGGGGGGGAAACGAAGGGGGGAGAACAGATAAAGATATCTAGACAAAGATTGCCAGATACATATAGCTATATAGGGATATAGGTAGCTAAAGAGTTAGCTTGATGGAAAAGTAGATTGGGAATTGAATGACGAAATATATAGAGATAGATACAGATAGGTAGTGATACTAGAGAGAGAGAGAGAGAGGAGGGGCACAGATAAACAGTTTCCGTTTCCCCTGTAGAGTGTGAGTGTGAGTGTGAGTGTGAGTGTGAGTGTGAGTGTGAGTGTGTGTGTGTGTGTGTGTGTGTGTGTGTGTGTGTGTGTGTGTGTGTGTGTGTGTGTGTGTGTGTGTGTGTGTGTGTGTGTGTGTGTGTGTGATTTTACAGCTTTTCTGACGTTTCCTAGCTGCATGTAAGCTTGATAAATTATTTTTCCTTCTTCGTGCTTGTGTTATTAAACGTACCATTTCTTCCAGCTACGAGATGTGAAAATATTCTTGCCTTTAAGTTTGTACTAAACGCAATATGTAACATTAATGAGAACCCAGGGGAGCCAGGCGAGAATAAATAAACTCGTAAAAACAAAAATAAAAATACATATATTTTTTCATTTGCCTGAAACATTTTAGGCAGCAGCAGCCCCAGCAAGGCTACGAGAGAGAGAGAAAGAGAGAGACAGACAGAGAGAGAGAACGAGCGCATGGGTTAATGGAGAATTTTCTGTTTTGAGTCTTTCAGAGTTTTATATTTTTATTCACTAATTAACACGTACTGTCTCCTAGGTTTCCTCTGAACGCCGTTCCCTCAGTCTTAAGGACGCCATATTTTCAGGACTTTCGGCCTTGGCATCAATATAACTCGATAGTTTAGGTGGGTTCGTAAGATTTTTACGTTTTTGATATATCAGAACACTTCAAAACTATGTCTGAGGAAAATCTTGATAATTGACGGTGATATGTATTGGCTCAGACCTCCTGACTACACAAGTGATTCATCACCTCGTGGTGGTGGCGAAGACACTACACTTCTCAACATAAACATTATGTTGAGAAGTGTAGTGTAGGTACATTATGTTGATAAATTATGTATCATATGTATCAATCAGTAAGTAGGTTCCTGGGAGTTAGAAAGCTGTTTCGGGCTGCTTCCTGGGGGTAGTGTGTGTGTGTGTGTGTGTGTGTGTGTGTGTGTGTGTGTGTGTGGGGGGGGGGGGGACAAATCGGTTGATTGACAGTTGAGAGGCTGGTCGAAAGAGCAGAGCTCAACCCCCGCAAGCACAACTAGGTGAATACACACACACACACCGGTTGTACACAGGTTGATTGACAGTTGAGAGGCGGGACCAAAGAGCCAAAGCTCAACCCCCGCAAGTACAAATAGGCGAGTACACACCTCATCTTTCTTACATTCCTCATTATCTTTTTATAATTATTTGAACAACTTTGTTTATTCACGTGTAGTATTTTATATTCTTACTTTCCTGTCATATTTTACTGCTTTCCTTATGAACCTTCTTTGTCGTTCTGGCTCTTCTTTCAACCCTTAATCATTCCTCCACTCAGTCTGACATTCTTCCTCTACCGATATTTCTGCCTCCTCTCTCCTCTCCCTCTCTCCATGTACCTCTCCCTAATCTTCTTATCACACACCCAACTGTCTCAAACATTTGTTTCCTTTCCTCTTTCATCTCCTTTTTCCCCTCTTCCTTCCCCCCTCCCCCTCTCTCTCCACTCTCCCCCCACCCTCTCCCCCACCCTCTTCCAGCAGGTTTAAAATGGCTGTGTTTCTTACCAGCTTTATGGCTATATTTCCCAGACTTTGCCTACAGTAAAGTGGAGAATAAGCGCCCTTGGTGATAGTGTTGATTATGATGACAGGGAAGATGATAGGAAGGGTGAAGGAAGGTGAGGGTGAGGGAGGGTTAGGGGAAGAGGGAATTAAGGAAAGGTGGGGTTAAGGAATGGTGAGAGGAGAAGGAAGGTGAAAAGGGTGGGAAAAGGACGATCCACGCTACACGAATGTTAACAAAACAACACCAGACCCTCCGCAACAATACCTGACAAAACTCTTCCGATCTGAGCCTAAGAAGGATATCAGTTCAATATTCTTAAGCGGATTCCAACGTGTTGCAGGATTTGACAGTTTTCCGTCGAGGGACGCGGGCGAGGCCACAGGATCAACATACAGGGCATACAGACTTTCACAGAAGCCATTTATATATATAAATATATATTATATATATATTATATATAATATATAATATATATATAATATATAATACTGAGAGGGAGAGGGAGACAGAGAGTGAGAGTGAGGTAGAGACACACACACTGCTCCTTGTACTGCCACATAAGAACAAGTTGGACACGTCCCCCGGTTGTCGAGAACTAACATAGATAAATGAAATCGCCGCCGCATCCTGGACACACACACCACACACACACACACACACACACACACACACACACACACACACACACACACACACACACACACACACACACACACACACACACACACCACACACACCACACTACACACACACAGTATTAGTTGATTGACGGTTGAGAGGCGGGACCAAAGAGCCAAAGCTCAACCCCCGCAAACACAAATTGGTGAGTACACTGAGCCAAGAGCTCAGGAACTCTGCTGATCACTTGGGTCCAAGAGCTAGTAACTCGATTCTGCAGATACAAATAGTAAATACACACACACACACACACACACACTCACAAACACACACGCAGGTGAATTCACTTAAGAGCATGAATTTCCCAAAAGTATTGAAATGAACATCAGAATTGCCTTTAAGAACAGTATGTTCTTGATAAAGAGTTCCTCCTAATATGCTACGTAAGAACCATCGTAGAGAAATTGTTCAACTCAGGTGATGCATTCCAAGCAAGTTAATCAGAGCTATTTACTGCTAGGTGAACAGAGGCTTCAGTTAAACGAAACGTTGCCCTATCGTTACGTCCTCAAACGGGGATTCAACCCGATATCTTCAATTATGAGTCGATAACGTAACCCACTATACCACAAAGCAAACTCTCGTTGTTAATTTTAAGTTATAAAATTTCATTCTGGAGACTCTGAACAAATCCTCCACTCAGAGACTTTTCCCAAACTTACACCCAAAATTGGCCAAACTCATGAAAGGTAAACCCGAAGATTAAACTTATTTTGAGACTTAGTAATTGCCTTTCAATATATATATATATATATATATATATATATATATATATATATATATATATATATATATATATATATATATATATATATATATATATATATATATATATATATTGGTTGCATGGCTTTTCACTTTCCTTCTTATGATTTCCTTCTTATATATATATATATATATATATATATACTAATATATACATATATTATATATATATATATATATATATATATATATATATATATATATATATATATATATATATATATATATATATATATATAATAGAATATATATATATATAATAGAATATATATATATATAGAATATATATATATATATATAGAATATATATATATATATATATATATATATATATATATATATATATATATATATATATATATATATATATATATATATATAATATATGTATATATTAGTATATTTTGGTAGCAGTCTTTCCTGTAGACATATATTATTAAATATGACCGAAAAAGTAAGATTAATAATTCTAACACGAATTTTCTCAATCTTTCGTACATTTCTTTTCACTGTTGGAGGTAAATCAAAAATCAATTCTCCAAAATTCATTTTTATTTCTAGTCTGACGCGACGCGAGCGCGTTTCGTAAAACTTATTACATTTTCAAAGACTTTAGTTCACAAATACACAACTGAATAGAACTTACGCATCTCCGATTTTATATCTACATTTGAGTGAGGTGGAAGGGGTGATGTGGCATTAACACAAGACAGAACAAGATGTGGCATTAATAGGGTATTAATTTCATCAACACAAGACAGAACAAGAGTATTAATAGGGTATTAATTTCATCAACACAAGACAGAACACAAAACAATGGATATTGAATAGAAGTGTTTGTAGAAAGCCTATTGGTCCATATTTCTTGATGCTTCTATATTGGAGCGGAGTCTTGAGGTGGGTAGAATATAGTTGTGCAATAATTGGCTGTTGATTGCTGGTGTTGACTTCTTGATGTGTAGTGCCTCGCAAACGTCAAGCCGCCTGCTATCGCTGTATCTATCGATGATTTCTGTGTTTACTAGGATTTCTCTGGCGATGGTTTGGTTGTGGGAAGAGATTATATGTTCCTTAATGGAGCCCTGTTGCTTATGCATCGTTAAACGCCTAGAAAGAGATGTTGTTGTCTTGCCTATATACTGGGTTTTTTGGAGCTTACAGTCCCCAAGAGGGCATTTGAAGGCATAGACGACGTTAGTCTCTTTTAAAGCGTTCTGTTTTGTGTCTGGAGAGTTTCTCATGAGTAGGCTGGCCGTTTTTCTGGTTTTATAGTAAATCGTCAGTTGTATCCTCTGATTTTTGTCTGTAGGGATAACGTTTCTATTAACAATATCTTTCAGGACCCTTTCCTCCGTTTTATGAGCTGTGGAAAAGAAGTTCCTGTAAAATAGTCTAATAGGGGGTATAGGTGTTGTGTTATTTGTCTCTTCAGAGGTTGCATGGCTTTTCACTTTCCTTCTTATGATGTCTTCGACATCATAAGAAGACATCTTATAATATATATATGAAGATATATATATATATATGTGTGTATGTATGTATATATATATATATATATATATATATATATATATATATATATATATATATATAATATAATATAATATAATATAATATAATATAATTAGTATATTTTGGTAGCAGTCTTTCTTGTAAACATATGTTGCTAAATATGCCCGAAAAAGTAAGATAAATAATTCAAACACGAATTTTATCTTTCTTATGTTTCGTTTTACTGTCGATGGTAATTGGAAAAATCAATTCTCTAAAATTCATTTATATTTCTAGTCTGACGCGACGCTTGAACGCGTTTCGTAATAACTTATTACATTTTTCAAAGACTTTAATTTACACACACACACAACTGTAACCTGAAAACACTAAACACGGAAGGTTGAAGACAGTCCAATCATTATAAACTGTTGATTTCAGGCATTTCACTAACATATTTTAAAACGTTTAACAAATATTTTATAGATTTCGTTTTGTAGTAACGAATTTTATACAGTATGCTTGGACACATTTATTAAAGGAAAATGTCTAGATTTTTCTGAATAGAAATTCTTGTGCATGTCTTTTATATAGTAAACCAAGATTAAACTATTTGAATGCTATTGATATCTTTATCCAGGTGTTATCAGCGTCGCACATGTTTTCTCAATAATAGTGACAAAAACTAAGAGCGATGTTCTATAACTGGAGTCTCTAAGGAATTATATTAGTACAATAACTTTGTACGGTGCACAGGTTGAAGGGTTTACTAATGTAGCCCCAAGATTTTCTTATACTTTTTTACATTTTTAGTTCAATGTAGAGTTGGCTTTATATTGTTTTAAGTTTTTACTCCCAGACCTTATCTTCGTTAATGTTCATTAGCTCTACGATGTTCATCATTCGTTGATTCTTAGTTATCAAGCTTGAGCTCAGGTTCCTAAACCAGGTTGGACTGAAACCTAAACCAGTTTCCTAGGGGAGCCGGTCGGCCGAGCGGACAGCACACTGGACTTGTGATCCTGTGGTCCCGGGTTCGATCCCGAGCGCCGGCGAGAAACAATGGGCAGAGTTTCTTTCACCCTATGCCCCTGTTACCTAGCAGTAAAATAGGTACCTGGGTGTTAGTCAGCTGTCATGGGCTGCTTCCTGGGGGTGGAGGCCTGGTCGAGGACCGGGCCGCGGGGACACTAAAGCCCCGAAATCATCTCAAGATAACCTCAAGATAACCTCAAGCTTGCACTCTCTGATCGAGAAACTTTGTGATTTGATTCCTTAGTTAAGTGTACCTATTTCATGTTATGTTTTATATCTTAAGCCGTTATTATTCATAGTTAACAGGAAACAAAGCCTGTCTAAAAACTGTCATTTATTTTCTCGTCACTTGTTATTATCTTCTTATGTTTGCTCATTCGGGACTTCATTGTGTCTTAAGGGAAGAGAACTATCATGGGAAAGCGTCAAGCCATTACGACTGTATAGCACTGGGAAGGGGTCAGGATATGGATCTGAGATGGGACGGGGGGGGGGGGGGGGGGGGGGAATGGTGCCCAACCACTTGGATGGTCTGGGATCGAACGCCGACCTGCATGAAGCGAGACCGTCGCTCTACCGTCCAGCCCAAGTGGTTGGCATTGTGTCTGAAGTATCTGCACAGTCCCACATACTATCTTCTTGAGGTTATCTTGAGATGATTTCGTTTTTTTTTTTGTGTCCCCGCGGCCCGGTCCTCGACCAGGCCTCCACCCCCAGGAAGCAGCCCGTGACAGCTGACTAACACCCAGGCACCTATTTTACTGCTAGGTAACAGGGGCATAGGGTGAAAGAAACTCTGCCCATTGTTTCTCGCCGGCGCCTGGGATCGAACCCAGGACCACAAGTCCAGCGTTCTGTCCGCTCGGCCGACCGGCTCCCAGACATCTACTAGAGTCATCTTGACATTTTAGAGAACAGCACACTTAATTTGATGGACGAAGTACAGTGGTCTGCGTCTTCGGCTCACAATTGATGATCCTGTGGTTGATCATCGCCCGGGACAGAAATGGTTGGGCAAGTTTCCTTACATCTGATGCCTCTGATTTCCAACTGTTGGGGAGGTTGCAGCCTCGGGAATGTCAGTAGTTGACCAAGGGGGGCCTTCATAAGCTTAAATACAGGCTTACTTCGTCGACAACTGGAACTGATCGAAAATAATCATACAATAACAGAGCTAGAGAAGGGAAGAAGGAATCCCTGAGACTGGTGGCTGGTAAGTTCGGAATATTAGGTAGTGAAGGCGAGGTCAGAGATGCATGGGGCATTAGTGGGAAGATAAACAGACTAAAGTCAAATACGAAGATTAACAGAAGGGGAAAATGTAAGGGAGAGGGAAAGAGAGAATATTTCATAATGTTGGAGATCTTCCAACTACTGATGAACATTTCTCTGTGTCTGCCTCTTTTCCGTGACCTCAAGGCTCTTCTCAACCCATTTGTATATTCTCTTGATAATATCTGAATTAGAGGTTTCATTAAAGAGTAATTTAATAAGGTGGAGCAATTTTGGTTGGACTGAACCAGCGAAAATACAGTCTGTAAATCTGTAGACTGTACAGATTTACAGTCTCCGTGGTGTAGTGGTAAGACACTCGCCTGGCGTTCCGCGAGCGCTATGTCATGGGTTCGTATCCTGGCCGGGGAGGATTTACTGGGCGCAAATCCTTAACTGTGGCCTCTGTTTAACTCAACAGTAAAATGTGTACTTGGATGAAAAAAAAGATTCCTCGCGGCGGGGATCGTATTCCAGGGACCTGCCCGAAACGCTACGCGTACTAGTGCCTGTACAAGAATGTAACAACTCTTGTATATATCTCACAATTAAATATTTTACTGATTTTTTTTTTTAAGACATAACCTTAAAAAGCTATATAGTCAAGAATTATTTGGGGAAACATTCAAATACATAACCTTAATTTATTGTTTTTTAAGCAGAATCGAAATCAGCATAACTCATTAATTTCCACTATTCTAAGATTTGCCATATTTTCTGTTGAAAGCTTATACACAGTGCTGGCACATGAATTATTCTTACAGTCTGTAGTTACAACTGTTCTTATATTACACCTACTCTGATTTCTCTGTATATATGACCCTCAGTTTCTAGACTCGGATACATATTTGTTTCAGAAGTCCTTCTCCTGTCTTAACTGTTCCATAAATTCCGTAAAATCAGACTATTTTCTTGGAAAAAGTTCTTTCTTTTCATCTAAACCAACTACTTCTTTTACAAAGGCTTTGAAAATTTGGGAAGGGAGAACATTGTCCATAATTTCAATAACTGTCTTTAATCCTCTGGATAGTATATGTATTTCATAATTTTAATATGTCGTAGCAGCTACTATGTACAACTTCTCGTCCTGTCTCTGATAAATGATTATTCCATTTCTTCTTCCACTTATATTATTCTATATTTTGTTGAATCTGCTATCTTCCAGGCAGGCTTCAGGAATACAATTCTATGAAGTATTATTTGTTTAAAATCCCTTTTCCTTCAGCGAGTTGTCACAGATTCTGTCTCGTTTAATCGGACTTGATATCTAACAACCATATGTCAGTCTTAGCTATTATTGCATGTATAGATGATCATGACAAAGTACTGAGAGTTATCAGTACTCGGAGTGCTCTACAGCCTTAAGGAATTAATAATTAAGTAACGAACAATAACTAAACTTTCACTCGTATTTTGCCTCTTTTTATGCCGTTATCTTTTTTTTTCCTTCACTGAGTTTTCTATTTTTTTTAATTCCACACCCACACATCATTCTCTCTCCCTCTCCACTCCATCTACGTCAATCATCGTCCATCTCTCGCGCTGCCAAAACTGATGCCGGAAAAAAACAAATGCTTACATTTCTCTCAGGCGCTTCCTGTTCTGGACATTATTTTATTGAAGGAAAAGATACACGACTCACGTTTTAGGTCAAGTTACTAGATGCCAGAGAAGCAGTTCTAATTATCTCTTTGTAAGATGGTATATTACTTCATTCACTTGTTCACAAACTCTCAGATCTCATCTAATTACTTATGCATTTACAGGTATTTGAGATCAAGGATCAATTCACCTATTTTACTATATAATGACCAATTTATCTACTTTCTTTTCCATCTTTCCTTCCGTTCACCCAGCCATGTATCTGCCCATCATAACGTACACTAATCCAAGTGAACATCCAGGCGCCTATTCATACATCAACCAATGGAGTTAACTCGAGAACGAGAAAATAATATAAATGGGAGGAAATTGGTGTATGTCTTACTTTATACTTGTTCAGTATTTTCCCAGCTATTTTCTCTTGGGCGTGGGCTCTAGGTTCTGAGTCCCTCCCCGTGTCCTGCTGGACGTCGTACTCGCATTTCTATTATTTGTTATAACAATTATAAATGAAGTTGTGCCTCAGTTTAAAGCTCCGCCCAATATTACCAATGTACTTTCTCCATTAAGTTCAGTCCACCTAATCCGTGCCTTTCCATCTCTGGGTAATTAATCCCCCTTAGAAATCGTTGATCTTCGGAATGATCTAATTCCTGCTTGAATTATTTATGGAAGGTTTTATACGGTATTGCATGTGTATGTGTGTTTAAGGGAAATAAAACAGGTGGTGAGCAGTTATCTTTATTGATTTCCCAAGCATAATTAACATACTGTTCCACTCTTTATCAAATTTGCCGTTTCAGCGGTGGTGGTAAACCATCATGAACTTTGATCCATTAGGAGTGAGGCATGAGGGATCACTGCAACCATCTCAAATGCCAGGAGTGAGGTATGGGAGATCACTGTAACCATCGTATATGAGAGGTGTGAGTTATGGGGGATCATTGAAACAATCTCAAATGACAGGAGTGAATTATGAGAGAACACTGTAACCATCACAAAAGAGAGGGCAGCAGTGAGGCTATAGAGAACCTGGTAACATTCCCAGTTAATCCTTAAATTATGATTTCTGCTCTGGTTTATGTTTGGCGAGATATTGATCTACTTAAGCCTCTACATACTGCTTACAGATTTGCATCAGACCATATTACCCTGGCGTCCTCGTCACCTAATACTAAACCTACTCACATTCCTCAATATCTTACAGCACTTGTGACCTTAATGTTAGGTCTGACTCGGGCCATGAAGTGTGTGGGTGAAACGTGATTTGGGATGCTAGGCTGATGACTGGGGGGTGGAACTGAGGTTGATTGTAGTCTACAGTTACCGAACTCTACGGTACCAGGAGGTCGTCCTTAATATTAATAACCTTGGGGTGAGGACGACCTCCTTGCGCCTCGGAGGTTGTAAATGTTCTAGTAAATACCGACACAGTCGACATGATCAAGAAGTACAGGTCTCTTGAGAAAGCCCATTGCTCTTTGAATACTGTTTACGTTGCAGCGCTTGTAGTGGCCACAAGTGGGTTAGCTGGGCGAGCCAGAAGCACTTGTAGTAACCACAAGTGCTGGCCGGGCGAGCCAGAAGCACTTGTAGTAACCACAAGTGCTGGCCGGGCGAGCCAGAAGCACTTGTAGTAACCACAGGTGCTGGCCGGGCGAGCCAGAAGCACTTGTAGTAACCACAAGTGCTGGCCGGGCGAGCCAGAAGCACTTGTAGTAACCACAGGTGCTGGCCGGGCGAGCCAGAAGCACTTGTAGTAAGTACAGGTGCTGGCCGGGCGAGCCAGAAGCACTTGTAGTAAGTACAGGTGCTGGCCGGGGGAACCAGAAGCACTTGTAGTAACTACAGGTGCTGGCCGGGGGAACCAGAAGCACTTGTAGTAACTACAGGTGCTGGCCGGGGGAACCAGAAGCACTTGTAGTAACTACAGGTGCTGGCCGGGGGAACCAGAAGCACTTGTAGTAACCACAGGTGCTGACCAGGCGAGCCAGAAGCACTTGTAGTAACCACAGGTGCTGACCAGGCGAGCCAGAAGCACTTGTAGTAACCACAGGTGCTGACCAGGCGAGCCAGAAGCACTTGTAGTAACCACAGGTGCTGGCCGGGGGAACCAGAAGCACTTCACTGACGGTGCAGCCAAATTAATATTTTAATAATCAAATTTGCTCACTTATTTTGTGTTATTTATTATGAATACACTGAATAATGAATGAGATTCGTTTTTATATGTATGTTGCACGTCATGATAATGAAACACTTAAATACATATGTATACTATATATACGTATTTATATATATGTAAAACTCCAAATTATCAAAAACACCCCATTAACATATATCTATAATAACTAGACCATAACAAGACTTTAACATTCAGCTATCTTAATATGTCTAAGACTATTTATAGACCTCATTAATAGAGGAAAGATCAGGCTATTCTTTTGTGTGTGTTCTAGTAAATTAGAACTATAGTTCAATGCACAATATATTTTCACTAAAATGTAAAGCAGAACTCACTGCGCCATTATCAGGAATCACTTTATGGTTTACTAATGACGTCATGAAGGCTAATCCCCCGATTGGTTGAATATGCCTCTGACGGAGCCTGACTGTGACGTCACAAAGTAATATATCTAATAACATGGCGCCTGAGACCTAAACTTGTGACGTCACACAATATTGGCGAATTTCCTAATACAATCTAATACAAGATTTTGTTCTCATTTAACTTCATATATACATATACAGAGAGAACAATGATATTAACATTGATGTGTTATTGTCTATGTTTTCTAAGTTACTGTAAATTGTGCCAGAGAGCGGAGAAAAATAACAAATTTGATTGTTTACTTAATCTATCCTTCTACTTAGAAAGCCTCACGCGATTGGCTGGAAAAGTGCTAGACAGACATTCTAGATCCAGGTCAAATTCTAGTGCAAGGTCTACTCTAGAATTAGGCAAACTCTAGAGATAGGCTAAACTCTAGAGCTAATTCTACTTTAGAAATAGGTTAGCTCTAGGCATAAGATAACTCTGTAGCTCTTGAGCTCTGTAACTCTGATATAGGAGCTAAGTTAGTTCTACAAAGCGGTGATTTGTAGGTGTAAATCGAACTAAAGAACTATGTCACCTCAAGATTCAATTGTCTAAAATGGTGTCAATTTCAGACGTTAGAGTAGCCTCAAGTACGAGATCTCAGTTATGTCAACGCTAGAGCTAAGTCATCTCTAAAGTTAGATTATCTCTAGAAAGAAGTCATGTCCTGTCACTATATAAATTGTAATGAAGTCCTCGAAATACCAGGATGCTTCTAATCTATGGGAAGTCATGTGTTGGAGAGTGAAGATTGTTGGTTGAAACAATTATGGAAAATGGAGAGTATCAGAAGGAAATGAATAAACATTTAGATAAACTGAAGAGCATTTCTAACATTGAGACAGAAAATATATGTATGAAGTGAATTATGCAGTGTGTAGTTGCTTTTAGGGAAAGAACAAAGTATCTTAAAATGCATAAATAGAGCCAATACTTGCCATAATAGGAGAATAATAAGTTACCAATCACAGCAATGAGTAGGATGCGTCACTGCTCTCAAAAATAAATGTTGGGACAGGACTTTCTCTCACACAACAAGAGAACAAGAACAAATACTTTCTATTAAGTAGGAACCTGCCGTCACTCGCAATAGGAGAGAGGAAACACGCCCACTCTGTATTAACTGAACAAATTAAAGATAATTCCAGATATTCTCGCAGTATGAAGGTAGTTATTGGTGTGGAAATATTCTGTACATTTGTGACAACTCGTGCCCCGAAAAATAAGCCGTGCGCGCGTACACGCGCGCGCACACGCGCGTGCACACACGTCTATATCTCGTGTTAAGTGAGTGAAAAACACTTTACACGTAACTCAATTTATTACATTTAAAAAAAATCGAGCAGGTCTTCGCTGTTTTCTTGTGATCAAACCGCGCACCTCTAAACGCTTCATTCCTGTTTTGAATATTATTGACATTACAATTGTTACTAAAACACCTAACCTAACCAAATCTAGGTGCAAAAATACACAAAATAATAAGATTCACTAATATAACTTACATTCGAGAAAATAGTCTTTTGGTTACACAGGACGATAAACTTTACGAATGCGTCGTTGGAGTCGGCTATAGTTTAGACAACGATAATCTGAGGATATGTTTACAAAATTATCACCATGTACAAATTTTTATAATTGTTAAAAGAATCACATAGGTGTAACTATTCACATAATTATAATGTCTTTATATTTTAGAAATATAGTTTTTTCAACACAATACGCAATAATTGAGTAATTTTTTTGGGGGGACCGGCCGCTGCTTGGACGAGCACACCCAGAGGATGGGCCGTGATATATTGGAAGCATGTTTCAAATATTTTGACGGGGGTCTGCATATTGGGTTTCCTTTAAGGTAATTTTAAAATGAACATTATATGATCATCACTGGACACTGAGACACCAAACACATCCTCCGACCCAAGGTGTAGGTCAAATACTAACACGTATATTTAAATAGCTCGGTATTGGACTCTTATAGCACTTTATTAACTGACAAGATGACCCTTTCACTATATAATGTTTGTTTTTTTCTAAAATATAAATTAACTTTTATATTGGGGGTTTAGGCACAGGTAGGTCTAGATAATGTTAGGTAAGGTGTGTTGGTTACGATGACTTATTGTTTACAATATAGAATGAAAAGGAACGAAGCCCTTTTCGAGTACTAGCTTCAGATACAGTCAGGTGGATTTTAAGGAAAATACAAAATTTTGTCAATTTTAATCATTATGACGGCCCTAAGTTTTGATGATATGCGGCGACAACCCATTTTCTCACTGATACTCAGTATGCGGTTCTCCGCTCTGCTATTGGATCGACCAAATTATCTTGGAGCCATCGTTCATTATTAAGCTTAAACCTCGGTTGAATAATACGTTCACCTCATAACAGCTGCTTGTGTCATCACGCAAGTTTACTGCGTTTTAAAATTATATGGCTTTTAATGGTTTATATATATAGTTTTCGTTTTAATTTTACTATTTTTACTTTGTAATATTTTGTTTTAATATTCTATTTGTATAAGTGGAAACTGCTGTGTTGTTATTTAGCAATAATGATGGAGCCACAGTTGAATGAGCCTGACGCTAAGAGTTCGTTGATACTCTCAACATTTTCAACGGCAGAATACAAGTGAACACAAAGTGGCTGGAACAGCCGAATATATAACAGTCAAGTAATCACTATTATATATATATATATATATATATATAATTTCTTTCTGTTTATGACAATATTATTATATATACCTAGAGTGAAATGCACGTTTGTGTCCTATAAGAATATATGAGAGCATGCGTGAGGGTCCAGGGCCGAGATACACTGCAGAGTCTGGCAATTTCATGGGAAAAGAGCGAACCTGGAGAGGCAATAACGCCTTCTTCAGAGGGCAATAGAGCGAGTGTTTGAGGGAGGAGGAGGGGGGGGGGTTTGCTGTGAGAGAAAACGGGAAGAATTACACGAAAAATGAGATAAAAACGAGAGGTGGGGAGATAAGGAAACTAAGATAAGTGAGGGCAGGGCGTATCAAATGAGATGGCAAGATGAGGTAATAAAGAGAGAGAGAGAGAGAGAGAGAGAGAGAGAGAGAGAGAGAGAGAGAGAGAGAGAGAGGAAGGAAGTGAGAGCAGGGGGGATAAGAACACGAATCAATTCGTATAATGTAAATATCTAATAATAAGACCTGTAGACAAGAGAAAACGGTTCTGAGAATGAGATGCGGAAGCTTAAGTGGGTTGGAGAGGAAGGAGTGGATCTTAGACATGTCAGCTGTTCCCTGAACATCTCGCCTGCCAATACTGCTCATTAGCAGGGCTAACATTCCTTGTCCTTCAGTCATGCACCTCACAGGAATAGGCTTCTATAACGGTAGAAATCCATAATGTGATCATATATATTGTTTCACTAACTTATGCTCTACTCCTGACTCTTTCTAGTTATATCTTTATTTTGCACTAATGCTTACGTTCACCGTATGCAGATTACGGTGTCTGAAGGGTGAAGGGTAATGGTTAACTGTACCTGGGGTTTACTGCTGAAGATCTGGATCATTGTAACTGTGTGTACTGTTGTGTATACGAATCTACAAGTGGTATTTAGAATGTCACTGCCCTCACACTCACCATAACATTCTGATCACTGTTGACACAAACTAGATACCAAAATAGTATTTTTACTCTACAGATTTTGGAAACTTTTTACAAGCTTCTATAACAAATAGATTGCTAGAAAATAACTTTAAGAGAGTAATAGAGAAATCGAAAGAAATAAGAAATAGACAAAGCAGAGTCAGAGGAAGATACTAACAGTACTAAGAATATGATCAAGAAGAGGGAGACGATGAGGTGAATAATGGTAATAAGAACGCGAATACAAATATGAGGAAATAATAGTTATACACTACCCCGTGTTAACCGTCATTATATTATCAATCAAAATGTCTCTACTTATATCAAATTAACGAACAAGCAAAGATCCGTGTGCAAAAAAAATTATAAAAACGGCCCATATATATATAGCAATACAAGTCCCACAGATTGAATTTATTCTTTTGATATTCTTAATTCGGACTAAAAGTACGCGACACATGCGAACGGAAACATTTCCAGGCCATTTAGCTTTAATATTTGAGTGAAACATTCGTTCATTGGCTAATTTTCATTCGTGATTATATATCAGTCACTACCGCTAAATACCATTAATGTACTAATACTGGAATGAGTCTTGTTGCCTTAGGCTTGTTATTTACTCCGGGTCGAAACAGACTGAGGTAGGTCTTACGGAGCTTGAATATGGGCTAAGATCTGATGGACAAGATATACAGAACTAGATGTACCTACACAAATAATAAAGTTACACTAATACGAAACAACGTTCGTTAAGTTACCATATTTGAATTGAATGACTTGTATAGTCATCTTTCATATATTATAGCACGTTTTTCATATTTCCTAATGCAATTGCTGCCTCAGTTCACTTATTGCCATCATTAAATGTCTTACAAGCTATCAGCTAAGCGTACACAACTAGGTAACAAGCAGTTTGCGGAGAAAAAAGCACTAGTTTCACATTTTCCTTCTATCAAAGATCCCAATTGGTAGTTTTATAACAATAGCTTTTTCTTATAACAAAAGTTATTATCCACACCTAAATATTCCTTTTATCTATGTCTTCTGATACGAATTATAACGTACCTTTTAAATTTCATAGCTCTATTAATTTTATAAAACAAGCAACACTAAAAAATCGAAACGTTTTTGTTTAATACACTCAACTATTTGTACACACAATTACATTTCATTTTTATACAGAGCATCTCTTGAAATTAACTCTCGAATGGAAGAACATGTAATACTATAGAATTGTCAGTATAATTATTAAGAATATTTTCTGATACACGCTTCACATATTTTCGTTACTCGGCGCATACGATCACATGTGATGATAAGGCAAAGCCTAACAATGGCGAACACTTCGAAATGGGATTCTAGATTCGTTGAATATCACTTTATTTTTTATAATTATTTTAAGTCTTTTCGTTTGTCGCTTGCTTGAGATTTAATTGTATTTTTGTTCTTAGTTCCTATTATCTTTTACCTATCTATGGTTTTTATATATAGGGGTATATACAGTACACCTTTACAGTTAAACTAGTTCCCTTTTTAATATAACGTCAGAAAAATTGTATCTAATGAATCATCCCATGATTTCAGACTTCTAGGAATCTAGTTATTTTAAATTCAATATTTATGTTTTAACATGGCTAGGTTACCAGTTATTTGTGTTTCTAATCGTTCGTGGTCCAAATATTTCATTGGAAAAGTCATCCATATTTCTAATTATTCAGAGATCCAGTCCACCATTGTATGTATATATAATATATATATTTATAATATATATATTTATAATATATATATTTATATATATATATATATATATATATATATATATATATATATATATATATAATCTTGTAGGATATCTGGCCTCTTTAGTCCATCGTCCAAGTCATTGTCGCTTCGTTCATTTAAATAACAATTTTGGAAGCCACAAACATACCAGACATTCTTGGAGTTCCGGAAGTGAAGCACTACCTGCCAAATAGAAAAGACTATGATATGATCTTCATGAGAATATTTAATGATCTAACTAGTTTTAATTGATACAAAAACAAAACAAAACTTTTTTTTATTATTATAGTTTTATTTAAATAACCACCGGAATAATTCTCCATAAACCACAATTGGTATCAAATAGAGAAGACTATTACGTTCTTGTGTTTAAAATTTGTATCAGCATTTCAACACTATAGTTTTCAGACAGTCATAATATCGTGGCTGAAAATTAGGCACCAAACCCCTCACATCTAAATATATAGGAAGTGGCGACATCTTGGACTATTACTGTACTCGACTTGGAAATGGTCAAAGACTGACCGACACGCAGCAGTTTCTTACATTTTCAGACGTGTGGGTTGGGTGTCTAGTTGCTCTCTTGTCTAATATTAAATTTCCCCGTCTTCCGTTACAACAAATAATAAAATGATCATGAAAGCCGAAGAGATAAATTTCTCCATGGTTCTATTTCTGTATAGGATACGAGCAAATTTTTCTCGTGATCGCCTTCTCTTCGTCTCATTTTTAAATACACTTACATTAACCTAATCCCCGGCCTTTATCTCATTTATTTTTTATAATTGTTCTTTACAAGTGAAATGTTTCACTTTTATCCCCTTCACCAGTATATTTCGAACATCAGGAAAATATTGACAGTCTGTCTATTTAGTGTGTGCTTTGCTTCTAGCTAAAACATCCCTCAAATCTATCTTGTATTCTGTGTACATCTTGGACTCCAACAGTAAGCTATGATGAACTCGCCTTCCGTTTTCTTGATTTTCTAGCTTTCTTCCTTAGTAACGGAGAAGTTGCTCATTTTGGTCATAGTACTCACCTCCGGATTTACTTTGGGGAATCCTCTTCTTCCTCCTCCGTGAAGAGGTAGGTGCTCCAGTAGGCCATGTTGAAGAAGGCGAAGACAAGGGGGAAGGTGATGCGCGAAATGACGTCGATGCGCTTGCTGCGGGTGGGGAACTTGGAGAGCCACGTCCTGCAACAGTTCTTCCGTGGCGCCTGCAGGTGGATCTCACATGGACGACCCTTATCGCCGCTCATTCCTCCGTTGTGACGCGACACCAGAGGCTTCTGCGTATAGCAACACGAGAAGAACGCGTGAAGATCAGATTATAAGCCTCATCTTGAAAAAAACATTATACTCACAATCTAGAAAATTTAAACATCAGTCATATTGTCAGACATTATTGACAGCAAAGAAGTGAGATGATATTTTTAAACAGGCAAAATTTATACATAAGGTAGTTTTCAGAAAGCAGAAACGAATATATTTTATATCCACTAATTTTTTTCTATTGTGTTGATAACTGCAACTGGAAATTTAATTCGTGTTCATAAATCTATTCTAGGTGAAGTATTTGGGGTTGCCCGGGTCTGTCTGTCTGATTTTCCATCTATCCATATATCGATCCATCTATGGATCCATGTAACTATTCGTCTATCTATCCATCCATCCATCAGTCTGCCCATTTATCAGTCTGTCCATTCATATCCTATCTACCAATCAATATATCTTTTTCGCCATTTGTCTATTCATCAATATATCAATCCGCCCATCTATCGTTCCATCTATCCGTCCAACTATCCATCCAACCATCCATCTCTACCCATTCTTCAATAGATCTTTCCATCTGTTCATCCATCTATTCATCGAGTAATGAATCTGTCCATTGGTGAATAATGGTGAATATTACTAATGGCGAATATTACTAATGATGAATTTACTAATGTAATAAATAATGGTGAGTATTGCAAATGAAAAATGTTTTAAAATATTTGTTTTCAAAATATTTAGCTGTTTAGCGGGTGGGCAGTGACAGTCATGTTGGGGGTTTAAATGTGATCCTGGCACGCTGTTCTCTCTCAAATTCTGGCGACCGTCGACCTGCCTACCAGCCAATGTTCATTGCGTACCCCAGACCATTCTGACAATTTGGGTGAAGCGTATGGCATCCAGTTTGGACAGACAGGCATTCTATCATATATAATGATAAATACTTATATATTATATATATATATATGTTTATTTATATATATATATGACAATGTCAGACCACGAAGGAAAAATTAAACAGGAATTTCCTTAAGTACTTTCGTATATTAATACATCTTCAGAAGGAGTGGAGTGGTATTATTATACGATTATATGTATTAATGTATTATATGTATTAATATACGAAAGTACTTAAGGAAATTCCTGTTTAATTTTTCCTCCGTGGTCTGACATTGTCATATTTTTAATCACGTGTTTATTTTCGTGATATACACACACACACACACACACACACACACACACACACACACACACACACACACATATATATATATATATATATATATATATATATATATATATATATATATATATATATATATATATATAATATAAGTATATTTTGGTAGCAGTCTTTCCTGTAGACATATATTATTAAATATGACCGAAAAAGTTCTATTCAGTTGTGTATGTGTAAAGTCTTTGAAAATGTAATAAGTTTTACGAAACGCGCTCAAGTGTCGCGTCAGACTAGAAATAAAAATGAATTTTGGAGAATTGATATTTGAATTACCTCTAACAGTGAAAAGAAATGTACGAAAGATTGAGAAAATTCGTGTTAGAATTATTAATCTTACTTTTTCGGTCATATTTAATGTGTATATATATATATATATATATATATATATATATATATATATATATATATATATATATATAATATGTATATATATATTGGTAGCAGTCTTTCTTGTAAACATATGTTGTTGAACATGACCGAAAAGGTAGGATTAATAATTCTAACACGAATTTTCTCAATTTTTCATGTTTTTCTTCACAGTCGGTGGTAATAAAAATATCAGAATTGATATTTAGCAGTTAGTTGACTTGGGCAACTAACTCCTTTATTCTTTATATTTTTATGCTTATATTCAATATAGAAATTTAATTACTGAAAAGTTAATTTTTAGTGAAACACTTTTAATGGTCTAGATGCATTTTATTTAGTGAAACTTTGTATCCTTTGAGGCAAAGTGAATATATATAAGAACGTGCTGATACAGTGAGAAGAAAGGGTGTTATGGTGTCGAGCTGTGACAACATCCTGTCACATCTGTGGCAGGATGTGCAGTATCAAGAGACACTTATCTCTTTGTCGTTATGACCCAATGTGACTTTTAAGTACGAGTTGGATATTAATTTATTTTGCACGGATTTTCCCGCGCGGGTCCTGAACCTCTGGCTGGAACCCCTAAGTGTTACTTGTTTCTTGTTTATGTTTACTTGGGCGCAGTATGAGTGACTCTTATGTTCGCTTCAAATTAGGACTCTTGTGTGTGTGTGTGTTTGCATAGAAAATCCTTCAGGTCAAGCGTTTTTTGAGTGTTTTCGCATATATATGAACGTGTGAATAAATAAGGGTTTAAAAACCAGGGTGCCCCAGAATTAGCAATCTGTTACTATGAAATCGGACTATTTTGTAAAAAAATCATGTTTATTGATGTTTATCATGTCTTAAAATAGTTCATAAAGTTCTATATTTATATCCCTTTTCATAACCCTAACCTTAATAATGAACACACAACACTGACACATTTTTTCCTTAGGGGCCCGCTTACCACGTCGTTGTGTCCGGATACAGTTCTTTTAAATTTGTTTATAATCACGAATCGATTTGTCTGTATGACCGATTCTGTGAAATTTACTTTTAAATATTTCTCTGAATTCATTATTTCTCAATCCTTTGATACTGGATGACGAAACAAAGGTGCGTTCTTGTGTATTTATTATTAGGCTTCTGAAAAAAGACGAAATATTTTTTTTCTCTTTACAGAACTTTTCAAAACTTTCAGAAGAATTTGTTACATTTGTAACATTTTAAACACGACAAATATCAGTAAACATGAGTTTTAAGAATTCTTCCGATTTCATAGAAATAGCTAATTCTCGGTCACCCTGGACTGTAAAATTAGTAATGTGAATAAAAATAGGCTATTTCTGTTACCTGAAACACATATTCAGGAAAGAACGTGAGGTCAGGCTATACGAAGTTTTGGTTACAACAATGTCAAACAACGTGAAAACTAATAACAAATAGTTTGAGAAATATTGACGTTTAACATGCAAGAAGTGCGGTTAAAACTACAGGTTCTAAATTATTATATAAAATGCTTTATAGAAGAGTGACTTCTATCACGTCGACAGGCACTGAACAAATTAATATAAGAAAACAAAACTTACATACGAAACCCATTTAAAAGTGTTGACCATACTTTTAAATTTCCATTCAGATCTCGCATGTTCCTGAGACAGTTCGTTAATCTTAACGACGACTCTCCACACAAGAAATTAATAAATTTAATACAAACCTTTAATTATACTCAAATTTATCACCACATATATATAATGACAGTGTCAGACTACGGAGGAAAATTGAAACAGGAATTTCCTGAAGGAAATTTCCTGAAAGAAATTCCCGTTTCAATTTTCCTCCGTGGTCTGACACTGTCACATTTTTAATCACGTGTTTATTTTCGTGATATACACACATATATATATATATATATATATACACATATATATATATATATATATATATATATATATATATATATAATATATATATAATATATATATGGCTTTAGTTTATCCTTGTGGTTCACAGTCAACCGAGTGAGAGGGCGGATATGTAGCCTGATACTCATCAGATAACACACTCCTCGCATCCATCAACACGGAGAGTCTGTTGGCATGCCAGTTGTCACTATTATTAAAGACAAGCAGCAAACTAAATTACTGTGATAGGTTACATAAGCCAAATGTATATAAGTAGTGGCGCTTTTCATAACTGGAAAAGTGCGCTATGTCATTTTACTCCAGCAAGGCAGGTGTGGGATGCGTCATGCGTCGCTTTCCTAGATAAGCAAGTGTGATGTCCGTCCATGTGTCACTCTTTCCTAGATAATAAGTGTGATTTGCGTGCATGTGTCACTCTTTCCTAGATAATAAGTGTGAGGTGCGTGCATGTGTCACTCTTAAGAATGCCGGTAAGAGGAAGGTGAGAGGCGTGTTACTTTCTTGACAGGGGGGGGGGGGGGGAAGGTGCAGGAGACAACATGTCTATTTCGAGGAAAAAGTGTTGAGAATGAAGGGTGTGTGTGTCCTTCAGCAAGCAGATTGAATGATAGGATTGTGACACTAAAAGCGATTATGTTAAGTGTCACCCCTCTTCCAGTTAGAAAAAATGAGTCGTGTGTGTGTGTCATTCCCAGCAAGGGGCGTGTGTTACTCCTCCAGCAAGACAAGTGAGGATGAGAAGCGTGTATTACTCTCTCTCCTAGCAATGCAGATGAGGATGAGGCATGTGCTATTCTCTCCTAGCAATGCAGATGAGGATGAGGCATGTGCTATTCTCTCCTAGCAATGCAGATGAGGGTGAGAGGCATGTGCTATTCTCTCCTAGCAAGACAGATGAGGATGAGAGGCATGTGCTATTCTCCCAGCAAGGCAGGTGAGAGGCGGGATGTGACTCCTAGCATCTCGCTCTCGTCCAGGTACGATACTTACCGTCTTAGCGATAATCAGGTCCAGCAACCGCCGTGGACGGGGTGGAGAGGCCGGCTGGACAAGGCAAGATTTGAAATACCCTTTAGAATTAGCTCTACATAGAGGACTTCTAACCAAAAATTGAACCCTTCACTAGCCACTCTTTTTATTTCTCTATTACTCTTTTTATGGGATTCTAATCTAGTGTGGGAGTTAAAAAGGTGGTAGCGGTGGCGGGCGATAAGAGTGGCCGAGACTGGGCCAGGGAGTGGGATGAGAAGGGCATTATATAATGGTCGCTTGCATGTCGCAACTCACTAGGGATTCTCTCGGCTATCTCGTCAAGCAGATTTATCAATCCATTCAAAGATGTGAGCGTGAAGGGGGATACATACAGACAAACAGGCAAACGAACAAGGAATATAACACAGTAAGAGAGCTAATGGTGCCGGAACATCACAACATCACTTCCACTGTACAGCTGAGAACACTGAGGGACTAAGCCTGGCTAAGTCTGCCCTACCTGCATCCTACACAACACTACACCTATCATGGCACATCTTCCTCTATACATTTTGTCGTAAAACTAGATTGAGGAAGAGAATTTTACTTAAACAACATATAATTATTCTACAATTATACAAAAAGAAGCTCCAGGCTATGAAGGAGCTTCACTCAGATGTTCCGGCACCTTTAAGTTCCCTGCGTAATGTTGTGTTAGGTTGCTTACCATAGCGAAGGTGTGACCGTCTTCCGTCTGATCCTGCATAGCGGCTTCCAGGGCCGCCGCGTGTTCAGCCTCCCACTGTTTCTTCTGTTCTTTCAGCTTTTCCTTCAGCTTCTCGCGGTGTTTATCGGACCGCGAGGCGTAGTTGACGAGCGCGAACTCCAGTAACGCCCCGAAGACAAAGGTGAGACACACGCCGGTCCACACGTCAATGGCCTGAGGGTAGAGGGCGCGAGAGGTCAACACCTTGCTTACCATCTACTCACAACACCAAAATCTACCTCTCACTGTCTTGTGCTTCCAGACTCGACTAAAATATCAACTGATATTGTTAGATTATTAGAAGGACGACAAGTAAATGTTTATATGCACCACTGTAAAGCATTTTGCATGTTTTTGTGAAGCAAGAATTTTGTTTATATCAACTCCAACTAAGAAAGCTATGAACCCGGTGTAATGAGCCCTACAGCACGGGTGATCATGGCTGGTGAGTTGCGCGCACTAGGCTGGCGGGACCTTTTTCTTGTGGGGGTGAGCGGGGCATGCACACAGCTGCGGCGGTGGTGAGCAGTAGGGTAGGTGGAGAGATCCTTGACTAATTGAAAGTATAAAGCGATGCAAAGGGTGAGTTGCCGAAATTTAAAAACGTCGCCACCGGCGATACAAAACAACACAAAAAATTTAAGAAGCAGAGCAGGATAGGCAGGATATTTTTCTTTTGCTACTTAGCAATGCCACGAGGAGCGGGGAGAGTGTGTGAACCTTTCCACTGATGAGTGAGTAGAGGAACTGTCGCTGCAGGGAGAGGAAGGGACTGCTTTCTTCTGTGTGAAACAGGAACCAAGAGATGTATTTTATGTTACGGAAAGGAACGTAAAAGGCTTGCTTGGGGAAGGAACAGGATAATGTGTGCTGAGGATGTATGACTTTTCGAGAGCTTGAAATGTTTACATGTTTACTTTCGAACTCGCTGAATTAACCCTCACTGCTGAGGGTAAAACATCGCCGAAGAAATTAGTGTTTGGAGATAGCAATTTTTTCTAATCTTTTGCCAATTGGATCCGTTTCCAATAGCTGCTGAACAATATGGTCACTTTAGCAGGTGGAGAAAGAGGAGTAGCAGACACCAGGAGAATGAGAACTTGGTTGACACTGTGGATGCAGGATGTCGCGGGGTGGCAGAGGCTTCACATTCATGACGAAACTCCTCATTAAAGTCCTTTTTTCGAGATCTTCACAACCGGTGTTTAGCCTCAATAGTATTGAGAATTATAGATATGCTTGAAACCACTCATCTTAGGGAAGTAAATAAGATAAAAAGCGATCACTCAAGCAAATAAAATCAGAGCATTCACCTGATGAATGAACTTGTATTGAAGATGAAAAGCCTAAGAAATTATCACCCTAAGTTGTTGCATGGTTCCCAAGGGATTATCCAAGTTACTAAACCTAATGAGATGAAGTTAAATCCGAACACAAGGTCGGTAAATAGTTTCCATCAATTTTACATGCACGAGACAATTTAAATAGTTGAAGCCTGATAATCTGTCAGGCGAATAAAGATTCATGTCAGTTTCTAAAATTGTAAAAATACTTTATGACCTACAACGAGTGTGGAACCTTATATCTGTTTTAACATTTTTTTACATAGTTGTTGAAATCGTTAACCATGTGGGACTTGGACACCCTTATTATCCAGTTCGAGTACCCCTAGCACTCAGTTCCAGTTATACGAGAGGAGTTCTTGGTGATAACAGAGGAGGGTGCAATTATATTTTGAGTGGTGTAGTCTTGATTTCAAGAAGTTTTAATAAACCTGGTAAAATAGAAGATACTCGGGAATAAACGAAAAGATGAAACATGCGTTGTATGGACACCACTCGTGACACCCCTTTGTGGGTTTGAAACGAAAGTTTATCATAATAAAAGATGATAAAATTGACCATTTAATGAAGGACATCATGTGCACTATGACTGGAATTAACACAGAACATAGATGCATCAAATGTTTATGAAGATATTGCCAAAACATAATGTTACAGACAATCATGTTTATGATATGGATATGATGTCGCTTGATCTAGTCTTATAGACGAAGCAGACTTAAAGGTAACATAATTTAAATAAAAAACACAAGACTCTTCCATAGCTACACACACAAACACTTTATCTTCAACCTGTCCTCTTAAAAAGAACGTCGCTTTTGGCCGTTTGCCCGTATGGCCGAATTTGGACGTAATTTGAAAATGAAAAAAAAAAGAATAAATATGGGATTTTTTTTCAACAGTAAGTTAAGGGTCCTCTGATAGGTTAGGTGGGCAGGAAATTCTCATAAAGTTTCAAAACGTTATGAAAAACATTAATTTAAAGTGTCCTCTCATAACCTCTGCGCGTACGCCGGTTCGACTCACTTTTGTGAGTCGATTTCATATCAAATTACGTCCAAATTTGGCCATAGCGCGCATACCAGCCAAAAGTGACGTTATTTTTAAGAGGACGGGTTGTTATCTTACGGAAAAATAATGGCTGGTTCAACACCACAAGAGTCTGCAGTGGTGGTGGTAGAGGTGGTGCGACGACCTGCTTTACTAGAGGCCTTTCGAGGTCAGTTGAATTTTGCTAACGCAGTATAAGTGGGCAAGCACCAGCTGTGGTAAGTGAGAGGCGGAGAGAAGCTGTCAAAACCAGGAAAGGCTAACAATTGAGTAACGGAAGGACGTAAAGGAATGGAGGCTGGGAAGAATTTGGGGAAATAAGGCAGTGTGTGATGTTATAGAGAGGTAACGTAGAGATGGATGAAATTAGGCCAGGATAAGTGAGGTATGGAAGGTCTAGGTGCTGGGACCTACCATACCTTCACGACAACATAAAGATGGGTGACGTAGGATAGGGTTTAATGGAGGATATATAAAAGAATATTTTGAGGGAAGGTATGCTCTTTTAGGAGAGGACGTGGAGAGTTGTCAAGAAGAGTTAATGAGAAGGTAAAGTTGGGAGGAAGTAGTGTGGGAAGGTGGAAGGCGTGATGAGGGAAATGAAATGTGGACAGGAAGTGTAAGAAAAGACGGAGAATAGACAAGTTCGAGGCGGAAGAACCAAACGTGATAAACAAAAACCACTTGTGTGGCGGTCACGAAGTTATATATATAATATATAATATATATAATATATATAATATATATATAATATATATAATATATATAATATATATAATATATATATAATATATATATATATATATATGAAATGTAGTCGGAGCGTGTGTTTACATTAAAAAAATAGAGCGAGAGAGAATAGAGAGGTTGTGTGACAGGTGCTGTCATGCTGACACAGGTGCATACAGCAGCGGTGGTTGGCCCAAGTCCTGACACCACATTGACACCACACACGGCGCTGACTTCATGTTGGAACCGCGCACCTAGCACATGCCACAGACACCTGATACAGGGCTAAGTTCTCACATATATCACACCACTGATACGGGGTACATATATCCACATTAACTGTTCTCAAAACATGCACACATCATTCTAGAGACATTGGATGCATATATGCACATTGTACCGTTCTTAAAGCACGCATCATACTACAGACGCGCAATACATATATACACATTTACAATTTTCAAAACACAAACACACATCATACTACAGAGGCTGGGTACCTGCAGACACTAGGCACACACACACACACACACACACACACACACACACACAGGCACCATATATTTCTCCATCCATCCCTCTATCCCACTCTCCATCTATTTATCCATCTATTCGTAAATCCGTCTATCCATTAATTATCCATCCATACATCACACCATCACCCCATCTGTTCATCCATTTATCCAACCACTGATAAACCTTACTCTCTCATTATCTCTGTCTCACTCCTTATCCCTTCCATCCCTTCCTCTTCCTCAGTCTCTCTCTCTCTGTATCTCATCCCCTTGTCTCTCTCTCTCTCTCTCTCTCTAAAAACAGAAAAATTTCAAATTGTATATTTTCCAATTAGTTACACTATTGCTGTGTAGCTTTGGGTTGGTGCAGTCAACTGTGGTAACGTGACAGTCAAGAGGAGTGGAAGAAGTATTGAAGTTGTGTTTATGGCTGTATTGCTGATGACTGAAGATCAGAAAATTTATTTATATTTTCCCCAAATCGATGAATAATGCTGTATAATATTATTATAAGAAAACACGGTTTTGAATTTTTGGTTAAAATAAAATAGTTACCATCTGCTTTGTATCTTTGTGAGCGCAACCTGTCCTGTTACAAAGAACATCGCTTTTCGTTCGTATGAGTTAAATAAGGGCAAAAATTGTCGGACTAGAAAATGGAAGCGGCAGAAGTAACGTACTTTACCGTTTTCTGTTTTGGGTCCTCTGGTAGGTTTGGAGAAGACCTTTTAATTTGACCGTTTTTTTTGACGTTGGGAAACCTTAGAAGGACGGGTGTCTATCCCGTCCTTGAACGGCGAACGTGTCTGTCTTCGGAAGGTAGGCTGTGGCGGGAGTGGGGGGGGGGGGCTGTGGCGGGAGTGGGAGGGGGGCTGTGGGGGGGGGGGCGCTGTGGCGGGAGTGTTAGGGGGGGGGGCTGTGGCGGGAGTGTTAGGGGGGGCTGTGGCGGGAGTGTTAGGGGGGGCTGTGGCGGGAGTGTTAGGGGGGGGGGGGGCTGTGGCGGGAGTGTTAGGGGGGGTGCCTGTGGTAAGAGTGGGGGGGGGGGCTGTGGTAAGAGTGGGGGGGGGCTGTGGTAAGAGTGGGGGGGGGGGCTGTGGTAAGAGTGGGGGGGGGGCTGTGGTAAGAGTGGGGGGGGGGGCTGTGGTAAGAGTGGGGGGGGGGGCTGTGGTAAGAGTGGGGGGGGGCTGTGGTAAGAGTGGGGGGGGGGGCTGTGGTAAGAGTGGGGGGGGGCTGTGGTAAGAGTGGGGGGGGGCTGTGGTAAGAGTGGGGGGGGGCTGTGGTAAGAGTGGGGGGGGCTGTGGTAAGAGTGGGGGGGGGCTGTGGTAAGAGTGGGGGGGCTGTGGTAAGAGTGGGGGGGCTGTGGTGGGAGTGACGGGTGTATTCAACTAGTGACTGTTGTCGTATAATAGTCGAAATATGAATATCACAAATAATCTTAATTTTCCCGGCATAGGTGAACAATGTTGCATATTATTATGAGAACAAATCATTGATTTGAATATTTAGTTTTCGAAATATAATGCAGTAAGTGCCTGCTGTCATGGTAGGGGTCTGAGTGGGACACTGGCACGCTCTTCCTTGTTGAATTCTGGCGTCCCCGACTAGCCTATGTTCAGCCCGCTCCCCAGAGCATTATCTCTGTCAGTTTGGGCCAAGCTTCTGACCTCCAACTTCGAGCAGACATTTTTCTCTTATATAGATTATATATGCAGAATGTAAGCGCTTTTGAACCATCTCGAGTCCCTTGTCATGGTAGGGGTCTGAGTGGGACACTGGCACGCTCTTCCTTGTTGAATTCTGGCGTCCCCGACTAGCCTATGTTCAGCCCGCACCCCAGAGCATTATCTCTCAGTTTGGGCCAAGCTTCTGACCTCCAACTTCGAGCAGACATTTTTCTCTTATATAGATTATATATGCAGAATGTAAGCGCTTTTGAACCATCTCGAGTCCCTTGTCAGAAACCAATTGGTTATTAGCAAAGGGACTCGAAAAGGTCAGAAAGCACTCAAACACACGTGTTAACAGGAACAATGAATGATATCAATAAATGTTCTTGTCAAAAAAGATTCATAAGAAACAATGAAAATATCTACAACTGGTGATCTGATCAATTTATTATGATCAAATACAGATATGAGCAATCAATGACATAAATGTTAAAATGTCCAAGTATTAATTGTTATTATTATAACACTTTCCGTCCCTGAGCTCTGATTGGCTGTCTTGATAATGTGTCATCAACATGTAACTATTACACACAACTATCACACAACACAACACACCGGTCACACAATACAACACGGTCACACCACACCACAGCAAGGTCAAACAACATAACAAGGTCACACAACACACCACAACACAGCAAGGTCACACAACACACCACACCACAGCAAGGTCAAACAACATAACAAGGTCACACAACACACCACAACACAGCAAGGTCACACAACACACCACAACACAGCAAGGTCACACAACACACCACAACACAGCAAGGTCACACAACACACCACAACATAACAAGGTCACACAACACACCACAACACAACAAGGTCACACAACACACCACAACACAGCAAGGTCAAACAACACAACAAGGTCACACAGCACCACAAGGTCACACAACATAACAAGGTCACACAGTACAACAAAGTCACACCACAAAGTGAAAAAGCAAATCAAAATAGCAGTGAACTATGCAGATTCATTTTGCAAACAAACACTGAATTCTCGTTTACTAACTGAATATCACTGATATCGGCAAGAAAATGGTCACATTCAGATTAGCCCACTTTGTATACTCAAGAAACCTACTGGAGGAGCGAGCAGTGCTGGGGGAAACTACTGGTGGATAGAGCAGTGCTGGAGGAAACTACTGGTGGATAGAGCAGTGCTGGAGGAAACTACTGGTGGAGAGAGCAGTGCTGGAGGAAACTACTGGTGGAGAGAGCAGTGCTGGAGAAAACTACAGGTGGAGAGAGCAGTGCTGTAGAAAACTACAGGTGGAGAGAGCAGTGCTGTAGAAAACTACAGGTGGAGAGAGCAGTGCTGTAGAAAACTACAGGTGGAGAGAGCAGTGCTGGAGAAAACTACTGGTGGATAGAGCAGTGCTAGAGAAAACTACTGGTGGATAGAGCAGTGCTGGAGAAAACTACTGGTGGATAGAGCAGTGCTGGAGAAAACTACTGATGGATAGAGCAGTGCTGGAGAAAACTACTGGTGGATAGAGCAGTGCTGGAGAAAACTACTGGTGGATAGAGCAGTGCTGGAGAAAACTACTGATGGAGAGAGCAGTGCTGGAGAAAATAAGTGGTATCGAGAGATTTGCAAATATACAATTTTTAGTAATGTTTTACTTATGTCAGCGTTACCGTGCACACGAGACGAGACTAGACCCACAGCAGCACACACACGTACACAAGCATATACAAGACAGTAACAGTCACAAGTATACCAGTATTGCTACATCTATCTGTACAGCATTTCCAGAATACGTATGTTCAAGCATCACAGATATACTTTGACTGAATCACATATCACCCGTATCTAAATACGCGTTGAAACACACACACACACACACACACACACACACAAAACCAAAGTTTTAGGGTTCCAAACCTTGTATATCAGTAACTTCCACATAAATACTGTTACAAACGCACATGCATTCAAAAGAGAAGTTGTAATTCCTGTAGCATACATTATTCTGTAACTGAGGATTCAGTAGAGCCCCGTGAGTCCTAGACGCTCACACAAGTACTCTAGGAATGCAGCACCCAGCACGGTACACACTACGGTGCCGCCCGGGGTGGGACACCAGGGGGCGGGAATGGTTGACTGTCAGAAGGGTTTGGGGAATGGGGGGGCAGGTGGCTGTGGCAGCGCCTGGTGGGAGTGGGGAGTTGTGGGCGCAACTGGGCGTACATGCAAACAACGCCGCGTGGGTGGTGGCGTGCTGTGGTATGTATACCCCCTCAGGACCTGGCTATACGTCTCCACATGATGCAGGGCACACTGAGACAGTCACGGATTGACCTTGGTGTAGGATACGGGCGGCAGCGTATTGTTTATACTGGAGGTCTGCGTGGACATCGTCAGGAGCGTGGTTACCCCCAGGGACACCCGTGCAGGGACAGCGTTCTGGTCGAGCCAGAACGACACCCATGACACGATCACCAACATACAGCAGGGGATGTAGTACTGGATGAGGTAGTACGAGAACTCTCTCTTGAAGACCAGGTCTACGCGAAGGCAACTGTATTCACCTGTCCAATAGTTAACAAGGGAGGTTACTAAATGGGTCGCTAGGGGATGCTTGAGGAAGGTACCTTGGTGTAGGACACAGGAGGCAGCGATTGGTTGATGGGTGTTTATGGGCATGGTGAGAAGCGTGTTTAACCCCAAAAATACCTGCTCGAGGTCTGCGCTCTGGTCTTGCCAGGACACGCAAGACACGGTCATCAACATATAGCTGGGAATATTAGTAAAAGATGACGGAGAATTGGCACTTTCTCTGGAAGACCAGGTCTATGCGGAGGCAACTGTAGTCACCTGTCCAATCTTTAACAGGGGAGGTTACTATATGGGTTGCTAGAGGTATTCCTGAGGGCGGTACCTTAGTGTAGGACACAGGAGGCAGTGACTGGTTGATAGAGGAGGTCTGCGTGGACATGGTGAGGAGCGTAGTAACTCCCAGAGCCACTCTGGCTGGCACGGCGTTCTGGTCGAGCCAGAAGGACACCCATGACACGATCACCAACATACAGCAGGGAATGTAGTACTGGATGAGGTAGTATGAGAACTCTCTCTTGAAGATCAGCGCCACCAGCAGACACGAGTATTCACCTGAACATGAGAATTGTTACTGTTCATGGTCGTTTGAGCGACCATCCTAGAGGTCAGATTCTGCACCGTAAACTGAGAACTGGTACACCTGTCAATCGAAGGGCAGTTGTGAGTAGTGAAACAGAGAGTAGGGCGTCCAGTGGGAGCTGCTGGAGAATGGACAGAGCAATTAACCTGAAAAATTTAACTAAAATTAAGTAAGCAGTCGTCAAAAGGAGGCGCCTAGCCAGGAAAGTTATTAGACTTAAAAGAAACCGTCCTATTTAAATTAAGCTGTGGTTTGGAAAGTAGTGTAAAGCTTTGAGTTAGAGGAGTAACGCAAATCATAAGGAACCTTTTGGACAGAAAGAAAGAAAGAAATAAAGAAAATTTTTGGACAGAATGAAATTAAGAAACTCGGCCGGACAAGATAAAATAAATTTAACATCAGAGGTGTAAGAAAGAGTACTGAAGTTCATGGGTTTTTTTTTTTTTTTTTTGTAGTATCCCCCCCACACACACACACACAATTATATATCATATAATACACATGTTATATGATATATAAATTATTAAAGTTAATATAAATATTATTTAAAATTATTAAAGTAGAATAACATAAAAATAATGGAGCGGTATGATAAAAGAACATGGAAACTGCATTGGGTAGGCTCGGGGAAGAATACAAATCTCCTCGAATGCTTTGTATGAGGTTTCTTCAGAGGCTATGGGTATTTTCTAGAACCGCAGGTTATACCCCTACATATAAAATAAATAACACGCACATACAGGTGTGTGTGTGTTTTAGGTGTGTTAGGTTGTGAAAGATACAGGCAATTGCTTTCTTGGCTGAGGGCTACTGGCATGTTCATTGTCAAGAAGTGTAGGTAGGTGTCACCTATTTGTGCCTTCATGACCGAGGCATGATTTCCCCTTCTCTTAAGCCATGTTGTTGTTTACTTACAAACCCAATTCTTTCTAGGTCTGCAACTAGTCGTAGCCTTATAATTCTTTCAAGTACTTTGCAAGGGATAATTGTGAGTGGCAATGTCTGTAGTTAAATGCTTCTTCTCTATCATCTTTCTTGTAGATTGGCACCACATTAGCCTTCTTCCAGCAGCTGGCCAACACCCCCCTTGTAACGCACTCATTAAGGATTAGTCCTAGAGGTATTCTGAGGGCCTGTGCTGCTTCCTTAACAACCCTGGTAATACTCTCACAGGCCCAGTAGCGTTAGCTACATCTAGTTATGCTAGTTGTATTCTTACTTCCTCCGCTGTTACCTCAATATTTAGAAGTTTCTCTTCAGGGGCTGCTTCCTCATCTAGCTCCAGGAGCTGTTCAGGCTCAGTAGTGAAAGCGAGCTCCATGGAAGCTGGTATTGAGCTCCTCATAAATTTCGTTATAATTTTCTGTATACTGGCCTCCACTTTTTCATAACCTGGTCACTTAGTCATTCACTGTCATTTTCCTTCTTATATGGTTATATAGGAGTTGTACTCACCTAGTTGTGCTTGAGCTCTGGCAATTTGGTCCCCCCTCTCAAATGTCAAACATCTGGTGTACAGATTCCTGAGCCTACTGGGCTCTATCATATCTACATCTGAAATTGTGAATGGAATCTGCCTCCACCACACCAGTGCCTAATTCATTTCATCTGTTAACTTCTCTGACCACTCTGAAGGTGTTTTTTTCTGCAGCTTAACATATACTGAGACCACTTTTGTTGTATTACTTTGAAGTTCACAGTGACGTAGAATTTTGAAGAGAGAATAAGGGAAAATATACTGTGTTTTGTAGAAGAAAAAGTAGAGTTCAGGGATAAAAATAAACTTTAGGAATTATATGACAGTATTCAAATATTAAATAAGTCCACAGTGCACATCCTGAAATTGAAAATATTTGGTTAGTTGGCCTCATAATTTAACATTTATTATAAAATACATGTTTGACTAGAGTGAGTGATTCGCTTTAATTTAAAAGAACCTGCTAAAATAAAACAATCATTTCACAATAACACAAAAAACAAACATTAAGGAAATGAATGAAGGCTTTCTTTCGTACGTGGACACATGCACACAATTTTGTAAGTCAAGATCAGCAAATTTTGGTTGTTCATCTACTGTCTGACAGGATGAACAGCCGAGATACCACAGGTCACAATAATTAATACAACTCTCACTCGCTTTCAGCGCTGCAGCCAATAATGGAATCAACCTAGATAAAATTGAATGGGAGAAATAGAGAAACTGCTGTAAAAAAATAATTTAGGGAAGATAAAAAGAACATTTAATGTCAAAATATCAAATTAATGTCTTGTACAAAATAGCCCATTGCTTTAAACCCTTACAATGTGAAGCCTAGTAGCACCTAACTCTTGGCGTCAGATCAAGTAGTCTGCGGTAATTTAATTCATTGGTAAAATGTTAATATTTTGGCTCAAAGCGAACTACATAAACATAACCAAAATTTAAATAATCTATTGCCATTTAAGAAAATAATTTAACTTGCCCGCAAAAATAATTTTTAAATAATTTTCAAGGGAAAAAACAGTAGCTCGTTGGAAACATTTATGAATTATGTGCAAAAAAAGCAACAGAGTTTCAGACATCGAAAAAGGTTTTGATATAATCTTCCATATATCTAAATGTTTAGATTTCACACACATACTTCACCCTATAAATAATTTTTTAAAATAAATCCAAGATTATTACTACTCATTCCAGGATAAGTTAATGAATATGAGGGCCAGAACTACTCGAGAAGATTTGATAACTATAACAGACATCACTATGCATATTTAAATTTTCTGATATAAATCCTACGAAATTTTTTTTTACGACTCCTAGTTAGAGTTACGACTCACTGAACCCCAAAGTGAGGAAACCGAATAAGAAAGTGATTGAAGAATATTCTTACCAGTATTAGTCTTGCTGTTGCAATAATCAGTGATGAACTTCTCGAGGGTGAAGCGGGGCAGATGGAGGTTCTTGGTCACCTGCACCGGCTCCACGTCCTTCCACAGGAACACCAAGTCCTCCGTCGTCCATCCGTCTGTCGTCAGCAGACACACAAGGAGAGTTATACTTTCAGAAGTGCGCTGAACACTCGATATATTCGATTAAGTTCTGATATTTACTGTTCCCGCCATATTTTGCGATTTTTGCCCCGTGAAAAAATTTCCTTGAAGGATGAACGACAGTGGAAGATTTGAGGATGCAGACCTTTATATATACGGTTCCGAGAAGTTGATATTGTGAAATGAAGATAACTCGCGACCCCCACAATAATCAGCCATGCGTGATTTTGATAGCTACGTGATACCGGAGAATACGAAAATAGAAAATAATGTCTGAATCCGGTACAGTATTATCAAAAATTAAAAGGAAAGTATGAAATTTTGTCCATGTACAATAATACACATTGCAACATGGGGAACCAGACTTTATTTTAACAGCAAATATTCTTTGTATAATTATACAAGGAATGTTGTATACAATCACTGTTCGAAAACCTCATACTTCTCAGAATGAGTTCTAAGGTTTAGCTCAAAGGACAATAAACAATGAGGTTTTATTGTCTAGTATAAATTTGTGTTTTTTACAAAGAAAGATATTAATTGGAGTGTCAAAACGTTATATACAATATGTAAAATAACATTGAACTTTATAAATCAGCAGACGCCTTTTCTTATTCGATTACTAAATACAGTATTTATGAATTATAGACAAAAAAACAGGAACGGCTGAGAGTGTAGTTTATTGTATCCTGAGAGAGAGAGAGAAACGAGGATATGTTGTGGTAAAGAATTTTTGTTTCTCTAGGAAGAGGTAATGTGCAGGAGCCACAACGCATTACAGAGACACATAACCTGTCAGAGTGATAGATAAGGGGTTGGAAGGAGACGTAAGTGTTGCAGAGAGCGAGGGATGCTGTATTAGGTAGAGGATTAACACTTGGGAGAGGTCACTTAGCTTTGATATAAAGTTTTCCTAGAGATAACATGATTGTGAGAGATATAGAACGATGAAGAGATAATATTACTGTGAGAAAGATAATATTACTATGAGAAAGATAATATTACGATGGGAAAGATAACATGTAGGTGAGAGAGATACTGATGTTCTTCCATCAGAGTCGAAGACAACCATGACTTCAATGTATCAGGTCGAAGGTCGGTGGCTGTGTTTTAATTGATGGAGGATGAGACCATCAGGGTCCGGAGGGCTCGCCCACACACAGGACACATGTGGTGGGGGGTGGGGGGGTGGGGAGGGTTGTTGCTACTGCAGAGGTGGAAGTTGCTCTAGCTTTGCTCGTGGCACGTTATCCTTGGGCCTCTGTAATCCTTATATTATCTGCCGCACGAACCTCTGTGCTAACTTTTCAAGATGGCGATTCCAAAGTATTGGAGTTGATGTCCAGGTTTTTGCGAGTCACTTTGAGGCTGTTATCAAATCGTTTCTTCTGCCCCTGTAACAGAATACGTGCCCTGACATAATTCTTCATACAACAGATGTTTAAGTATTCAGCTGTTAGGCTTTCTGACAACGTAATCTGTATATCTGGTCTGAGTTTCCTATAGGAAGGTGTAGTCGCTGGAAATACCAGCTCTATCCATTACCTTTGTGTCCGGGATTTTGTCTTGCCACCTAATGTGGAGGAGTTTGTGGAGACTGCTCACATGATAGTGGCTGAGCTGTTTGGAGTGTCTGCTGTAGACAATGCAGATCTCGCTGGCGTAGATATGGGTGGTGAGTACCACTGTACGGTAGCCCTTCAGTTTGATGGTAAGGCTGAGGCCTCTCCGCTCCCAGACATTCTCATGGAATTTTCCAAAGGCAGCGCTGGCCTTGGCGATCCTGTTCTTGACTATTGTGTCTATGTTCGTTCTTGTGAGTATGGTGCCAAGATGGGTGAAGTTGTCGATGGCCGGCCAATTCTGCCCCTTGACATCCCCTTCGTCACTGGGAGGCCATTTTGACTCGTCTCCATCGTTCAGTACTTTCGCCATCATGCCATCGTTGACCTGCCGGATAATCGCAGTGAATTTGCCGGAACAGTAAACCTTCGCCATTATCGTCGACCTGACCAAGGCCATCGATACGGCCAGCAGAGATGACTTCAGGAAGAAAGTCACGAAGAGGTAACTAGGTTTCTCTTGGCATTCTTCTTGGAGCTGAAGTGCAGCCAATATCATACCGACAGTTCTGTGTTCTGCTTGGAATCAGCATTGACTTTCTGGGAGGAGTCCCTGAACAAGGTGTTGAAGGAGGCGGGTGAGCAGGATATGAGTCAGGATCTTTCAGGCGATGGACAGGAGTGAAATGCTCCGGTGATTATCGCAAGACTGGCGAAGAGATACTATGAGAGTGAGAGAGAGTTAACATGAGGGTGAGAAGCAGATATTATGATAGTGTAGATAGTCTCACCCACATGTTATTTCTCTCACTATCGTAGTATCTCTCTTCCCAACATATTATCTCCCTCACATAGCATCTCACTCAATTTGATCTCACTTGTTATGATTGCGAGAGAGATAACGTTAGGGTGAGGAATATACTATGACAGTGAAAGAAATAACATGTGGATGAGAGAGAGACAATGACAATGGGAGAGATGATATGAGGATAACAGAGATAACATTCCATTCACTGCTATGATAAAGAAAGAGATAATACCATCAAGGAGAATTGTTAAGAGAGCGGATAACATGTTGGAGGGCGAGATAACATACTTTAGAATGAAAAATAGAATGTCGGAAAATCTGCATAATACGTTGAAGGGAACATACTCACAGGAGGCCATGAGGAGCTGGCACTGCTGACGGTCTAGTGGGAAGAGCTTCAGGTCCATCGGACAGGACAACGTCAGCGAGATTCTGGTAAAAAATAGTGATAAGGGTGTGACACGACGCCTCCTTGTGCAGGGCTCCTACCTCATCTCCTTAATCATTCTCCTCCTCCTTCTCCTCCCTCTCCTTCTCTTGTCCCTTAACATTATTCTACTTTCAATCGTGTTTATATAATTTTATCACTACTCTGTTGTTTACATTTCGTTTTTCATCATGTGCCTCAGTACTTCCTTGAACTAACGCCTCTCACCCGCCAGCATTTCAACCCCCCCCCCCCCACACACACATATATATCTACACTGACCAAAAGATACACATACATATCCTTTGCATATACATACATATTCGTGGGACCAAAGAGCTTGAGCTCAACCCCCGCAAGCACAAGTAGGTGCGTACACTTCTTCAAGCTCTTACACGGCTCAAGCGCTCTTCCACTTCCGCGAACTCATCCAGCGACCTCTCAGCTCAACTCAGACTCAGAGTTCTCAAGAGATTTGCGAATATTTGAGAAAATTATGTTCTTCGTGCCTTCATTTTTAGCCTCTCTTCGACCTTGCTTTTTAATACTTTCCTTACCATCTCCTTGTTCGCAAACTTCATAATACTCGCACACATAAAATGCCAACATCACACAATACTAAACCACACTCCATCAATCCCCTACTCTCATATTCCTAGACTCCCATGCTGATAACAGCACTTTCCCATCTTATCTACACCCAAATCTTCCTTAAACACTCCCACAAGGTTACACTCCAATACACACATACTTCAACTACCCGACACTCTCACAACCAACATTCTAGTAAACCTTCCTCCATAACTACAACACACCGACCACTCTCCATTCTCCCACCCTCTCCCAGCAACTTCTGCCGCTTGCACCTCACCCTCCAACCTGTCCTCTTAAAAAGAACGTCGCTTTTGGCCGTTTGCCCGTATGGCCGAATTTGGACGTAATTTGAAAATTAAAAAAAAATTAAAATAAATAAGGGATTTTTTTTTCAACAACAGTAAGTTAAGGGTCCTCTGATAGGTTAGGTGGGCAGGAAATTCTCATAAAGTTTCAAAACGTTAATTTAAAGTGTCCTCTTATAACCTCTGCGCATACGCCGGACGACTCAAATAGAAAACGAAACAGAACGTCACTTTTGTGAGTCGATTTCATTTCAAATTACGTCCAAATTTGGCCATAGCGCGCATACAGGCGAAAAGTGACGTTATTTTTAAGAGGACGGATTGGCCACACATCCTCCTCCTGTTGACTGAACATCCTCCACACTCCTCCAGCTGCCTGTACGTTCCAACAGATATCTCACGAGAACATAGTTCACATTTGGTTTGAGGAGGTTTGATTTTGTCTGGTGTTGACAGTCCTTATTCATCATATTTGATGCGTTTGGTATACGAGATCTCGCGTAAGACTCTCACGTTACCATCGAAGTTGGTAACTTCGATGGTATGTTCACGGTGGTGGCAGGTGGCTAAATAAAGGGGCAGGGGAATTATAGGTGTCCCTATGAAGTGTACTCTTATATACTCCCAATACTCTCTTGTACCCACAACGCTCTGTTCTACCCACTAAATCTCTCATACACTCCCCACACTTTCTAATACACCCGTCATTTCCATGTTTGCCGGCTTCCGTCTACTCCCCCTGATACTGTAGGGCACTAAACCGTCAGAAGAGACCGTCTACCATCTACTCACCTGATACTGTAGAGGACGCCGCCGTCTGGGTAGATACGGATGTAAAGATTGGGAAGGATGATCTTGTGAAAGTGACCTTCCTTCTCGTTCTTGAAGAACAAGTCCGGCATCCACACCATGTCTGTGTCAGTCAACGTCAGGTACTGGATCCGACCTGGGAAGACAGAGGTGTGCCGCTGGTAGTGTGGTGTTAGGAGATGGAAGGGGAGACGAGATCTCTACCTGGTGTATGCTAAAAAGTGTGTACTGGCTCCTGTGAGCCGAATCGTTGTGTATTGGATAGTGTTCACTTTTTGGTTTGCATAGAGTTATGTAAACCAACGTTTTTGTAATTAGTTGTGTACTGTGTTCTGAGTGGTGTTTAATGGGTTTGTCATTTGTACACGTGTTGAGTGTCGTGTTTTGGGAGATTTGTATTGAAGCTGTGTGATGTATGGTGTATATTGGTAGGAATAATGAATGGTGTTTACTCAGAAGTGTAATTTGAACTAGGCCGTGTATATTGAGAGCTATGGTGAGTGGTTTTGGGAGGGTTGGAAGGGTATAAAGAGTGAAATATATTGATTGGCATGCACATGCTGGTGTTCTTTATTTTGTGTCCTATGGAATTGCTGGTTGAACTATATAATATACAGTTAATTATATTATTCTATTTGTAGATATTTTATTGACCAGTGAACCTAATTATTGCCAAAACATATTTTAAAATCAAGTTTCTGAAATTACAGAATATCAAGTGGTTTAAACGAGAGTAAATGTTGAATAAAAATTCCAAATTCGGTGAAATCATTATATGGAAGGAATTATTCTGTCAAGGGATTGACTACGGTTAGAGGGAACTATCAGGGAGAAAGTGCCAAGCCATTACGACTATATAATACTTGGAAGGGGTCAGGATAAGGATTTGGGATAGGACGGGGGGAAGGAATGGTACCCAACCATTTTGACGGTTGTATGTAGATGAGAACACTGTATCTGACCTCCGATATTGTCAAAGGTTAGGCGATGGTCCTTCCACTGCTCGCGGAAGGTGATCTGGATGCTGTATTCCTGTAGGAGAGAAGGGACATTCCTCTAGAAACTTTACAAAAATATTTATTAGAACCTTTTTGGCTTATAAGGTTAATTTAACTTTGCATTTCCATGATGCTCATCACAACAGATAGAGTGTTATGACCTGTTGTGATGTTGTTTATCAGAGTGATAATATTTTCCAGTGATATATTATAACTCTGGAAATGCGTGTAAAGTGTTCGGTTTTATCTGCAAATTGTCATGGAATTCTTCGAAAAATATGTCTTACACAATATGATCTCCTCGGTTTAACATTTTAAAGGAAATCGCAAAATTCATGCGCAAATGATACTGCATTGTCCATAAATGTTAGTTTCTTTGAATCTCTTGCTCACAAATTTAAAAGCATTTAGAGGAAGGACGAGTTATATGAACTCATGTACAAAAAGGCTAGAAACTTGTTAACACAAATTCATTGAAACAGATTACTTCAGACAGGTACAGAGATAGGGATACTTAGACAGCTACAAAGGGAAAGGTACCTCTTCACAAAAGTAACAAAGAAGAACTTCCTCGGGAGAGGTACAGAGTTTTACGTTTTACAAACTATTCATGCCTGTGACACCTCTTGGATGGCTTGATCTTCATCAGTCAATCAGAGGGGAAGGTACTTCTTAAGGACAGATACATGAAAAATGTACATCCTTCAAGATAGGTACACGAGACTAACTTCCTAAGGACAGTTACAGAGGATGAATTGCATCTGTTTCTCAATACAGGTAGGGACACTACTTCATGACAGCAATAGAGATAAAACTGATTGTCCAAAATTACTTTAATGTTGGACCACCACTGCACACAGCGTTGGTCCAGGTGTGCTAGTCAATCCTAGCACACCTGGACCACACAAAATCAAGTTTCTAAACACCACACACAATCCAACACACACACCACACACAATCCAAGCCAAGCCTAGCCTGTCCTAGGCTAGGCTTGGACAGGTGTCGTTAGGCTAGGACAGTTGTGCAAGTCCCTAGTCACTAGGCTAGGACAAGTGGGCAAGTTGCTCACAGTAGTTATCGACAATGTAAAAGGCTCAGAGCAACAGCGCAAAATCTTGAATAGATTTTGCCAGATATAGGTCGTGTCTGATCTCTATCTGGCAGTGCAAGGAGATCAGAGATCGCTACCGTCAAATTTATAATGTGCTGCCAGTCATAAAGGCAGATGATCCTTTTGTGGGACTTAGTCTGCAAAATTTTTCAATATGAGGGAGAAAGGTTTTCCTGAAATACTATGCTTAACAAATGAATTTATTCATTAAAATTAGAACTAAAATGAAAATGTATATACCCACATGAAAATGGGATAATTGTCTCGAGTGGTCATAGACAAATCTACTCATACTGTATTTTGGTGATAGTACTTAGGCACAGCCTCGCTCCTGTTCCAGGTATATCCACTACGGGCTCACCATAGCCCATGCTACTTGGAACTTTTTGTTCCGAGAAGCTGAACCTAACACAACAAGTACTTAGGTGACGTAAAACTGATTAAAACACTGGTAATAATGACCACCTCAGCAATAACGGCTAACTAACACCACTGCAGTATGCAAAATGATAATTTGGAGCTCCAAAATGATGCTCCGGAAATTAAATTGCATGAAATAAAGACTTGCATGTGTTGAAAAAATACATTCACAAACACGTGCAGGGTCAAGACCGTCACTCTCTGGGACGTTTTGCTCTGAAGGGCTCAGCAAACAGGGTCAAACCCGTCTGCCAGGCTCACTGGGTTGCAATTTAGCGAGTCTGTGGTGCACACAAGATAAACACAATTTACTCAGACCATTATGACGACCAGACCACACACTAGAATGTGAAGGGACGACGACGTTTCGGTCGGTCCTGGACCATTCTCAAGTCGATTGTGATGAGGAAGTAGAGACAGGCAATAAATAGGCACGAAAGATGAGGGGCATTTCTCGTGCGTCACCTCAGAACATTTCATTCATACAGCGCGCTCTTTTGTCGTCGATGAATTGGGAGGCGTCTGGAATGAGTACTTGCAGCTGTCAGGAGTGACGGTGCTCTAGAGCTTAAAGGAGCACACGTCTTGCGTCTTAAACAGCTACCAAGAGAATGAAAAGAAGAGCTGAGGCTAGAGTAGCTGGGCTAACACATAACTCGTGTAAATAAAAGACTACAGACAGAGCACCCATCAGAATGTTCTTTCAACCATACCCACGCATTTGATTGGTTGAACTTTGGGCCTTACTGGTGTGGGGAGGGGAGGGGAGGAGAGGAGTGGAGTGGAATGAGATTATCAACGACCGTTGGCCAGGTCAGGTCAACTGAGCGACACAGGCTGCTACCTGCTACACCCAACAGCTAAGTTTGGGGTGAAACCCCGTTCCCCCATGATTATACAGGATAGTTGTATAAACTGTTCTCTTCTAGTATAACCAGATGTCGTATGTCACCACACACGTTTCTGAACTGCACATGCTAGTCTCAATCCGTTAGCACCCGACACAGTGTACTTGTGACTTTAGATACACGAATACAAATGCTCAATGCTAACAATACTGAGAGAATACCATTCTCTCTGTATGATTTATCAGAGAAGAAGCAGGAAGTTAAATAACACATGAGCTGAGACAGAGGAGGGAAGACTCACCATTTTGACGTCGGAGATGGTCTGCACGTTGCGGATCATGATGTTGATGTGGACGATGGCTGGGCCTGTTGAGCAGAGAATCTTGCGTATACCACAAAATACAAACATACTTAGATTTTTCAGTAATGATTCAATATCAGGATGTTTGTGTACCAATATACGTAGCTTATAGAAGCACTTGAATATTCAAATATTGGGGCATTTGATGTATCGGTTTACAATGACTTTGTTGTATTGCAGAATATACCAGTACAGCAGATTTTACTAATATTCTGGGACTTACCAGATTACATGGGCCTAACGATAAACAGGAAATTTACAGTGTTTTAGGCTAAATGTAAACGCGACTAAGGCTTATAGGATAACCGAGACCCATTGTTTGCGGTGTATTTATTTACCCGTACCGAGACTTACCGGTATCGTTGGCCCCGGCCGGTCGAATTCGCTTGTCGTAGTTGGCCGGGCCGATAATTTCGTCGATGATTTGCTTCTCCCGAGCCCGGAAGTTGGCCGAAGAGATCTCGCTGTCAGGAGAAGACACCAGTCAGTACCGGCTGGAGCTGGCAAACTATTGGGGCTGGAAGCTGCCTAACTTTTGGAATTGATAGCTAACACCCGGGGCTGGGAGATGGCTAACTTTTGAGGCTGAGGGCTGGCTAACTCTCGTTGTTATTAGTTGGGGATGACGTAGACTTTGGGATCAGAGCTGGGGCTGACTTAACTACCAGGTCTAGCAAAATTTTCAAGTCTGGATAAATTTTGGAGCATGGAGCTGGGTCTGGCTAGTTTTCGGGGCTCGGAGTTAGGAACTTGGGGACCAGAAGGGCTAAGATGAGCTAACTGTAATGAGTAGGGTTATGGAAGTGCTCGCTCAGTGGTGCGATTAGCTTTAGTGGCAAAAATTCTTGAGACTAGCTCACTCTTGTGGGTTCCTTAATCTTTAGGATTAACTTTGACTTAATCAAAGTTAATCTTCATTAACTTTGACTGTCTATAATTCGACAGTCTGGTTTAAATCCTGAGGCTAATTTAGCTCTAGTGGAGGGAACAGGGACAGTGTTAAACCGGACAGACATTTGGAGCTGATTTAACAAAAGGTTGGAGACCTCTGTTACTTGGGGAGTTGCTTTTCTAAGTTAAATTTGACCTTAAAAATTTAATTTACGCTTGGTTGGTGGAGCAGAACACTAGGGCCATACTACTAGATTCGAGACTTCAAAGAGGACTAGGAGTGTCCTGGAGCCGGATGTGGCTTTTGCAGTGGGTCTGTCAGATAGGATATGTTTGTCTACTTAACCGGGTATGTACAGGGCCTTGGATGTTTCTTAGGGTATGGCATGTTTCCTACTGATAGGAAAAACCTATAGATTTCGATACTCAAGGGGCTGAATGTGTCAGGTATTATGAGTACTATGGTACACGGCATACAGTATTGTGGTTAGGTAGGGTTCAGGCGCATTGTGTGACTAGGTCGATGGGTATATATTGGATGCTGGGTTTATCAGGAGCTTTGCAGAGGTGTGTATGTATATATATATATATATATATATATATATATATATATATATATATATATATATAATATATATTTATATATATATATATAATATATATTTATATATATATATATAATATATATTTATATATATATATATATATATAATATATATATATATATATATATATATATATATATATATATATATATATATATATATATACACACACACACACACACACACACACACACACACACACACACACACACACACACACACACACACACACACACACACACATGTCGTACCTAGTAGCCAGAACGCACTTGTCAGCCTACTATGCAAGGCCCGATTTGCCTAATAAGCCAAGTTTTTATGAATTAATTGTTTTTCGACAACCTAACCTACCTAACCTAACTTTTTCGGATACCTAACCTAACCTATAAAGATAGGTTAGGTTAGGTAGGGTTGGTTAGGTTCGGTCATATATCTACGTTAATTTTAACTCCAATAAAAAAAATTGACCTCATACATAATGAAATGGGTAGCTTTATCATTTCATAAGAAAAAAATTAGAGAAAATATATTAATTCAGGAAAACTTGGCTTATTAGGCAAATCAGGCCTTGCATATTAGGCTGAGAAGTGCGTTCTGGCTACTAGGTACGACATATATTATATATATATATATAATTATAATATATATACACATACACATACATAATACCGTGTCCTATTATACAAAAGGGAAATGATCCCTGTAGTGTTATCTGTAGGTCTAAAGCATTTGTTGTATTTAATTAATTAGCCGCCGGCTTTAGTTAGTTGCTTTAGCTCGTGGCTTAAGCCTGTGATGTGTGATGCTGGAGTCTGTGGCCAAGTAGAAATTTGATTCTGTGGTTCTTGTGATACAATCTAATCCAGAGCTTGTGTTAAGTTAACTTAAATTCTAGACCACGTGTTGTGTTGTCCTACATTTTTTTGACTCGTTATTTTAAGTTCTGGAACTCGCGCTCTGAAATTTTATTCTCAGTAAGGAATAATATCAGAGCTCTAGTGCCTGTTTGTGATATGCTATAGGTTGAGTTGTTTCTGAATCTGGGACCAGTGATAGCATTACTACTGAGCTCATGCAGTATTATCTTAGATACTGAGCACATGTGGAGTTATCTTAGATATTGAGCCCATGCTGTGCTATCTTAGATGCTTATCCCATGCTGAATTATCTTAGATATTTAGCCCATGCTGTGTTATCTTAGACACTAAACCCATGCTGTTTTATTTTACATATAAGACCTGGGATGTTTCATTTCAGATCTGGATAATCTCGTGTTCTCAATGTCTTGGAACTGAGCCGTGATATTGTAAGACTTGCGTGCATTCCGTGCGTTTGAACATGAGACCTAAAGGGCTCGGTTGTGATATCTCGAGAAGGGAAGGCTGTATTGTACGGTTTCAAAATGTAAAAGAACGTTAAACTTAATCCTTGTTCTTGTGCTAGCTGAGGAAGACGAACTTTATACGTTCAGATACTTGTATTTAACATTCTCCTGAGGAAGTCAGGGTTGCAAAGGGGGAGGGGTGGAAAAAAAGGTTAGATAAAAGGAGAGGATGAGTGTGGGGGGTAAAATGCAAAGGGGAGTTTGGGAGAATGCAAGGGAAAGGAGGTAAATAATGGAAGATTTGAGCTTGAGACAATATTAAGACAGGACTGAATGAAAATCCGATGGATTACTTTTTGCGATATTGGGGACTATGAAGTGTGATGATTATAAAGACTAGAAGAGCGTAAAGGATTGGGCAAGTTTGTCACACCGATGAACTATGATAATGGACACACTTCAAACTAAGGTAACTGAGTATCTGAGATTTTATCTCTTGTGGGACAGAAAACAATAATGAAGACCAGATTGTCAGGTACACTAGACTTGGGCAAGAACGTTGGAGGAACAGGAACTATGTTTAAGCTAGAATAATTGGGGACCTTGATTAATTGACAAGATAATAAATACGATTGTGTTAAATAAAAGGTCTTGGTTGTATTCTGTGTCCATGCAAGAGTAATAATGCTAGTGTTTTGTGCTGGGTAAATCAAAATCATTCCTAATACAAGTCGGTCCTCATGGAACGTCCATGCTATAATAATACAGAACTGTACTTTAAATCTAATGACTGGCATACGTCTAAAGAAGTCTCAGTTTATATCAGGCGTTACTAAGACTTAAAAAGTTTGAAAGTTATATATTTTTAAGAAAAACTCCTGCAAATGTGTTAACCGATAATATTATTTGTTGGAGAGTGCGTTGTCTATGTTAGGCTAACTAGAGTCTACAACTAGGCTTCATCAGCTAAGTAACCAGAGGCAAGGGATGCATTAATAAGCGTAAAAGAAACAAAATATTACTGCATTCCTACATACGTTTCTGCATACCTTGAAATTGCATTTTTATTGAGCATTTTTAATGTCATATTTATTGGCGTAATATATCCTTCCACTTCTCTGCACTCTGTTCATTCTTATTGCCTAACGGATTCATCACGTTAGCGATTAAGTAAGCGGGAACGTTCCGGTTACATTTTTCAAGTAATTCACCAAATGGCTAGAGCCATAGGCTCGTATATCAATGAAAACTTGTGAAAATATGACAACATTAATAGGAAAATATGGAAGCGTAATTAAATACAGAATCAAACTGAAACTGTCGGCCCCCAATTGATGTACACTTCACTCGCTGGCCCAAACCATCAGCCTCTACTTGATGATCTACAACAAACTGCTGCTAATTCAAATAAATTGCTGGAATTGCGTTTAAATCCTTGGAAACCAAATACACTTAAACCTTTTGTAAGCTATTTACGTATATATTAAATAAACCTATTAAGTTAACTCTTAGCCCATTTCGTATTCATCCAGCAACTATTTTGGAGGAAAAATTGTTCTCCCAAGCCACCACAAGAAACGAACAGGCGTTTGTTCTCTAATATATTAATTTTAAGAACCCTTAAAATTTAAGACAATGAGAGACCCAAATGTTTTTCTTTGCAAGAAAAAACTTATAATAATACACATTGATTAAGTTACCTGACTGTTATTGCTAGAGGAAACTTTTTAAAAATTACGAAACATAATTAAACTATATTTTTTATACTACAAACATATTAGCTTCATTCACAGTGTAACGAAAACAATGGATAAAAGATTCACTATTAAAAATGTTTTAATGTTTCATTCCCAAAGGATAAATAAAGATATGATTTACGATTGAAGATATATCGTTTAAGATTTCTTCTCTGGTTCGTGTAATTATCTACTCTAGTAGAGGACTAAGCGTCGCCACAATAAAGTAGTGGCAGCAATATTTGTAGTGTAGTAATACAAGTGGTAACAGCAGACTGTTTAGCAATAATAATGGTTAAACCAGTATACGAGGGGAGACTGAATATTCTTTTCCCGCAAATACTGGGAACATCTGTAGCTTCACTACCCTGTAGTTTATGGCGAAGAGAGTAAATAACCAAGATTGTTAAAGACAAATTATACGTTATAAAGCTAATCAATATTGATTTGTTTAGGAAAAGTTAGAAAGCTGAATACTTTATATGGACCACCATTCGTCTGTAAATGTCTGGAGACAAAGGTGAGATGATTGCGAAGAAGGAAACTCTAGATGTATCGTATATTAGGTAACTCTCTAATGTAAGCATGTGTTTCCACCTTTGATTTATTGAAGGGTTTAGCGATTTCCAGGCAAGCAGCTTTAATTAGCCGTCCCTATGTCTGTTGTTAGCAGCTTGCACATATTCGCTAACCAATTCGAAGTCGGGCGCTTCTGTAGACGTCTCGCTGCTTATTCGTCCAATATTGTACTCTAAGATAATGAGAGCCCCAAATGTTTTTCTTGGCAAGAAAAACTTATATAATACGTATTATAAGATTAAGTTATCTGGCTCTGTTATTGCTAGAGGAAACTTTTTAAAAATTACGAAACAATTTAAACTTTTTATTGTGAAGCTCAATAAAGAGAATAAATTATACATTATTATGTTTTAAACTGTGCTAACCAATATGGATGTCGGTTCCTAGAGTGAGAATACTCGCCTCTCTGATGCCGGGATGTGATAAATATGCTGACATTTTTGGCTGGGGAAACAATGCACTTTAGTTGGCTGATGAGGAAAGTCCGTTAATATCACTACCTCGAGGGGATAAGTTCTGCAATTTAACTGATTTGTGGGGAGAAATAGGGGAACTTCTCAAGGTGGCGGGGGTAAACACTGTAATTTAGCTGAATAACTGAAAAATATTTTTGGCTTGTTGGAAAAATGATTATTGTTTTCGGTAAAATATTGAATATTCATATGAATATTCTTGAATATTCATGTAATTTAGATAACGAGTATAGTAATATTAATTTATATATAATATATATAATATATATATATATATATAATATATATATATATATATATATATATATATATATATATATATATATATATATATATATATATAATATATATAATATGCGCGAACAAGCCTGAATGGTCCCCAGGACTATATGCAACTGAAAACTCACACCCCAGAAGTGACTCGAACCCATAATGCCAGGAGCAACGCAACTGGTATGTACAGGATACCTTAATCCGCTTGATGGTCGTGATCATCTATGTCCTGTCGTGATGGTCAAACGAATTAAGGCATCCTGTACATACGAGTTGCGTTGCTCCTGGCAGTATGGGTTCGAGTCACTTCTGGGGTGAGAGTTTTCAGTTATATATACTTAGAGATATATCTATAATATATAATAATATATATTTATATAAATATATATAAATATAGATGTATATATATTATATATATATATTTATATAAATATATATTATATATATAATATATATATAATATAAAAAAGGATATTCGGAATAAAAGATCAATAATATTACATAGCTTCCAAAGGCTAATAGGATGTAAAAACTTCAAATTTAAAATCAGTGATGATAAAAGGTAAATATCTAAGAACTAAATAATGATGAGGCCAGGCAAGAGCTCTAAGATACCTGGGGCAACACACACACATCATATATATATAATATATATATATATATATATTATATATATATGTATATATATATATACATGTATATATATATATATATATATATATAATATGCAATTAACGATCACAAAACACTGATCATTTTTATGCGGAAAATCCACAGAGAAATGTGAAAGGAAGTGAACGTTTCGGCCTGATTAAAACAGTTATCAACACCAGACTGGTCTGGTGTTGATAACGGCTTTAATCAGGCCGAAAACTTCACTTCCTTTCACATTTCTCTGTGGATTTTCCGCATATATATATATATATATATATATCTATATGTATCTAATATAATATATATATATATATAATATATAATATATATATATATATATATATATATATATATATATATATATAATTAATATAATCAAATAGAGCTACAATCTAAAAGGTTTTAATAGTTCTATTACTCAAAGAGATACCACTTTCTAACTGCCTAGGGCTCAAGCAGACGTGAGGCATCAGGCTCGCGGTAACTCGAACTAAGCACAAGACAGGCAGGCAGGCGGTTAAATGGACTCTTACCTGTCTCGTTTTCCTACGGCAAGACGGCTGCAGAGAGGAAACACTTTGTTACTAATACCGGTTCCACTGCCGAGAGTGCCCTTCGGGCCTCCCTCGCTCCCCGCCATACTTAGGCGAGAGTTTTGGCGTGTATGTTCAGAAATGGTTCACTAGTTTGCGGTTACACTAGAGACAGACCCGGCCATCACCTCTTGTAATTGGGTTTTAGGAGTCACAAATAATACTTCAGCCAATTCCTGGGTGCCATTCACGCAGCCCTGCCTTAAAATGTGCTATTGATACCCACAATCTATTGGTTTGAATTCCAGGAGTAATATGTTTTGATATATTAATGGATATATATTGGTGAAATATATATACTCACACGCACACGTTAATATATAGTGTGTATGTGCGTATATGTTATGAAGTTAACTGAAAATTAAGAAAACCAAATTAACGAGCACACGTTCCACGGTTATCATGCTTCTAGGTAGTGATATTTCATAATTGTTTATGCCTGCAAGGTAAAAGAAATGGCTATAATATTATTCTTCATAAACTTTGCTTCTGTTTCCAGTACCAGGCCTTGAAGTACGATGAATACGGCTGGGAGGCCATCGCCATTTCAAAATGGCAGCATTCCTAATAGGTCTCCAAAGTAGGTTTATCAAGTTTCCCTGGTATATTTGCCTCTGTGACTGCAAGGACACTAAGGAGCACTGCCACAGACGGGACAGGTCACATTGGACCAAGTTCTTATGGGAAGGAACGTCAAGTGGGAGCCACAGGTGGACCCCCGGAAGATGATTAGGCTACCACTGCACATCAAATTCAGCCTAATTAAACAATTTGTCACAGCTCTAGATAAGGAGTCGGCAACCTTCAAGACTTCTTCCCTAAGCTGTCAAACGCAAAACTCCGATGAAAACGCCGGCTTTGACAACTGATAAAGAAGATCCTGGAATGCAAGCAGTTCCCCAAGAAGCTCGCTGGGGAGAAGAATGCTGCTTGGAAGAGCTTTGAAGTAGCTCGGAGATTCCTTGACAATCATAACACCGAAAACTATGTAAAACTGGTTGGTACTCTGGTGTAGAACTATGGCACAATATGTCCTTCAGAATCTATATTCTTGATGTCTATTTTGATAAATTCAAGAACATGAGAACATGGAGAAGGAAGTCGAATGCCTTCATCAGGATATAAGGCAGAACGTCGCTACCAAGGATAACGAGAACACGATGGGAGACTACACTTTGTGGATGATTCGTGAAAGTGATTTACAATATAACCATAAATATTAAAAACCTGATCACTTCTAGGTCTTTTGTGATCGTTTTTGTATAACTTTAATATACATGTTAACATTGATTCATTTTTTCCTGACTTTAAGGGAACGAAAAGACGAAAAATTATCCAGTTTTCGACTAGAAATGTGTAACTTTCCAAATATCACTGTCCTGATTACAATTTTTTTTTTTAGAGAATAATAGCCATTTTCTATACTTTTGAGGCATAAGCAATTAGCAAATAACACTACCGATGGACAAAGAGTGTGCTACACTGTGATCTGCCCTTTGCTTTACAAACAGGCAAGTACTTTAATCGGTTAATCTACTGCTCTCACAATTTGAGACTTTTAGCGGATTGTGGAACTCATTATGAGTAGTAGAGCCTATGGTGACATGTCGGACGGAACGACGTCTGGTTGTCAGATCGTCCTTTTCCACGTGTCTTTTACCATCTCTATTAAAATATTGGCCTAACTGCAGTAGCAAATGACTCTCGTAGTTAAAATGGCACGAATTCAACTAAAAGTCAATCCCATATAAAACTCATTTGATTGAAAAGAGCCGTTGAAGCAGTGTTAAACCATTAAAAAAAGAACATTTAACACAGGTATTGGATCTTTGATCAAGAACATGATTTTGTTGCCTGCACATATGTCCAGACTTTCAGATTCTATCTTTAAACATGAACAAGTAACGTAAAGAATATATAACTTTTCTAGTTCCAAATTGCTTTATCAATGATTGTGCAAGTTGCCAAAGAGGCGCACCTCGCGTTCCGGCACTAACCAGACACATGTCTTCCCCCAACATTTTCGTCTTGATACCGAGCGAAGAAAACTTGTAAATGACCAGACGAGTATTGGTAGTTCACCTAATTAATAGAGATAAAAAAAATCGTTTCTGTAAGGGAGAGATAACGGGAGACAAAACCTACACCACGGTTTTAGGAACTACCGTATGATTTATGAAATCTTCTCCAACATTGTTTTGGTGTGTATTAATATTACATACCCATTTATCAAAGCTGACATAAGCTTGCAGTTTCTTAACGTATTCGGTATAATTGAAATTTTAAATCACCCTTTATATTATCCACATTTCCAATTGACCTATTTCATTAACGTCTCTTACTGGTTAAATATCATGCGTCCGTATTGTGTTTACGTGACTCGGCGGGCAAAACATGTTCGGGAAACATTTAATCAACGTTTTCTACGTTCATTTAATATTATATGAACGTAATTTGAACAGATTCGCCAGGGGGGAAAGGGGTCCATCCTCATATGTTAATAATGAGCTGGCTGTGTGGTTGTAGCAATCAAAATGGAACCGACAATAAGCTATTTCGCGTTTGATCATTGTTGTATTGTTACACTATTGTCATTATAGTTCACATTTACATGAGAATACACACACACACACACACACACATATATACATTATATATATATATATATATATATATATATATATATATATATATATATATATATATATATATATATATATATATATATATATATATATGTCGTACCTAGTAGCAAGAACGCACTTCTCAGCCTACTATGCAAGGCCTGATTTGCCTAATAAGCCAAGTTTTCATGAATTAATTGTTTTTCGACTACCTAACCTAACTTTTTCTGCTACCTAACCTAACCTATAAAGATAGGTTAGGTAGGGTTGGTTAGGTTTGGTCATATATCTACGTTAATTTTAACTCAAAAAAAAATTGACCTCATACATAATGAAATGGGTAGCTTTATCATTTCATAAGAAAAAAATTAGAGAAAATACATTAATTCAGGAAAACTTGGCTTATTAGGCAAATCGGACTTTGCATAGTAGGCTGAGAAGTGCGTTCTGGCTACTAGGTACGACATTATATATATATATATAATATATATATATATATATATATATATATATATATATATATATATATATATATATATATATATAATATAATATAATATAATATAATATAAATATTATATAATATAATATTGTATATAGAATGCGGACACTGCGTCGTTAGACTCTCTAGGGGATGGAAGGTCACTTGTAAAAATTATACATTTTCACCGTGACTACGCTCGAGGAATTAACATGTAACACGCAAATCGGAGCTGCAACAAACGGTGAACTGTGATATTGTGCATGGGGAAAGTGGGTGTAATGCGGCGTAACAGAGCTGTGTTATTGTGTGTGGGAGAGATGTGACATTAGGCGTGGGAGAGCTGTAATATTAGGCGTGGCAGAGCTGTGGTATTAGGCGTGGGAGAGCTGTAATCTGGAAACATTAGCGTGCAAAGCATCGTGAGGTCAGTTCATCTTTTCGGTGTAGAGTGACGGTCATGGCGCACATACACACGAAAAGTTAAACTAGTCAAGGCAGACGTCAAGTTGGTTAGGACCGACCAAACGCCCAGTCTTCATGAGCCTTACACTTAACAGTTATTGTGTTAAGTGATGTGGCATAACATAAATTTTATCGTTGCGCTGTTTGAAGCGAAAATTGAACATATGAGTTTGAGTATGAATAGAAGCTGCCTCGCATGGGCCAATAGGCCTATGATCTAACAACACAGTCAGTATGAGCCAGTGCTTTTAAAGAATGAAGATGAAGTCTGATGCAGACGAGGAGTCACAATAACGTGGCTGGAATATGTTGTCCAAACCACACACTAAAAATTAAAGGGACGACGACGTTTCGGTCCGTCCTGGACCATTCTAAAGTCGATTATGATAAGGGAATGTTGTTGACCAGACCACACACTAGAAATTGAAGGGACGACGACGTTTCGGTCCGTCCTGGACCATTCTCAAGTCGATTGTGAGAATGGTCCAGGACGGACCGAAACGTCGTCGTCCCTTCAATTTCTAGTGTGTGGTCTGGTCAACATACTTCAGCCACGTTATTGTGACTCATCGCCTGCACAGGGAATGTTGTTGTTTTTAGAATCAGCTACTCAGAACATAAAGTTTCAAGTAGCACGGGCTATGGTGAGCCCGTAAAACAAAAATAGGGGAAGGAGGTAAGGCAATAAATAGGCAAGAGAGGTGTGGAGAAGAAAATCTTAGAGCAAGGCCATCTTTTGCCTTGCTTTTTCTTCCTCTATGATTTTCTTCTCGCCTCTCTCTTGCCTATTTATTGCCTTGCCTCCTTCCCTTATCACTTACGGGCTATTCATGCCCGTACCACCTCTTGGGTTGCTTAATCTTTATCAATCAATCAGTCCCTTATCACTGCCCCGCTCCTGTGCCAGGTAAGTCCACTACGGGCTCACCATAGCCCGTGCTACTTGAAACATTTTGTTACGAGTAGCTGAATCTAAAACAACAACAACAACATTCCCTTATCATAATCGATTTGAGAATGATCCAGGAGGGACCGAAACGTCGTCGTCCCTTCACTTTTTAGTGTGTGGTCTGCTCAACATGAAGTCTGATTTAGATGTGCCTAATCACTGCATTGCACTTATATAATATTATATGTTTAAAACATAATTAGTAAAAATTCATATTTCTCTTATAACTACAAGTATTTGATAATTATTATTACTGGTATTATTTTATTATAATATAAAAAATTAATAATTAGTATATAGGGGTACCACATCTGATGCAGTTGTAGGGACCCATAGCCTCGGAGAAGAGAATAATGAGTGTTGAGAGAAAAACTTGACGTTTGACCAAGTATACGTTTGAGTATTTGCTTCTCCTACCATCCCTTTTTTATTATTTATGTTGTATACTTTATTATACAAGGTACACAGTTACATAGCTGATTGGTTACAAAATGTGAACAATAAGAGGAAATAACAGGAAGCTTGTTTCGTAGAGGCTTTAGATTTCTTCAAAGTCCTACAGCACCGGGCAGGAACCGAGGATGCAGTGGGCTCTGGATCTCCACACAGAGGCGCTGGTAGAAAAAGGTCGCCTCTCTAGGGTATCTAAGCCTGGAATCAAGATCCTTGAGAAACCACCTTGCACTCTCTCTCCCCATGGACCAAGGGTCTCGAAGTTGTACTGATCTATTTCTCTGTACTTGGTTGAATTGTCTGTGTGTGTGGCCGTGGCTCCTGCTTGGGTGATAGAGGGGTTGATGTATGTGGCAGCCAAGGTGGATATGCAGGTATAGTCCCACACTAATTGTCTATTATTTTTTCCATGGGTGAAGTGTGATTCCATCTGGTCTAGCAAATCTAACAGAATTACGATTCACTAGATTGCAAAACTCTCTCTCTCTCTGCTGGACACTGGGCTGATGCAAGGATCCTCTTAATGATATCGTTGACTTCGTCATGTCGTGAATGCCAACCACTCTATTTTTCACAGTGAAGGCCATGCGATCCATATTCGTCTGCATCTGCATAACCGCAAATACACCTACATACAGTGTTGACTGGATCAGCAAGGCAGAAGACGACTGCAATACGGAGCTGCTGCAAATCAAGATGTATTTCTGTCGCAGACATAGAAGTCCCCTACATGGGCAGTCTATACAGCTCTGAGTTGCTCAGGATCACTGTGTTGTTGCCTCCAACAAAGCGGTGGCTTATTTGGCTACAATAAGGCTGTCCCAACTGGATTCTTTCTTGGCTTTCAGCAGGGTTGGTCTGAGTGCAAAGTCTGGCCAGGGTACCCTAGTTTGTGTTTCATTCCGAGAAGTTTTTTTTTTTTGAGGGGGGGGGGATTATTATTTTCTACCACAGACGTGGCCAGACATTTACAATGCTAATCACCATATATACATTTTCTCCTGTCCTCCAAGGACAGGGTGAGAGATCTGTTAAACATATAGTTCAGGGATTTATTGAACAATTAACCACAGGTGATTGTAGTGCTATTAAAATGCTAATCTAACCTATATAGATACATAGATACAGAGTTACGTCTGCCCTACATAACGTGTTCGATGTGTCTTTTACATAGTAACTATAATAATAATACTAATAGTAATAATATATCTTGTGTACACAATAACTACAATTTTACGCTGTAAAATAAATATATCCTGTAAAATATGGCTTTAAAATCGCAGCGTGTCCCTTAAACAGCAAACTTTCTTGAAATTATGTAAATGATTTTCAAGTGATTAAATTTATTAATTTATTTACCAACACATGAAATACAACAAACTAATAATAACCTAACCATAAAGCTATGAAATAGATACCAAATGTCCACGCGTCACTCCATGATGATGCTCACTCAATTTAAAAAAAAATTACCGAATGAAAGGTTAATATTGTATATCATGGAAAGTATGGGGATAAAGTTTGACTTTTTGGGAGGATAAAGTAGGTGTTTATCATACTAATGAGATGATGCCGTTCTGGATGATTGTTGCTAGTTATGTTAGTATTATGACGAGAAAGATGATGACAATGGTGACTGAATTGACGCTATATAGGGATGTGGATGGTGATTTTAATGATCGTGAAAATTTTGGTGATGATTTTAATGATTGTGATAACGTTTGAGATGATGATTGTGATGAAGGTGACTATAAGGATCATGATAATAAGCTGGAGGCCTGACAGCTGAGTGGACAGCGCTTCGGATTCGTAGTCCTGAGGTTCCGGGTTTGGTCTCCGGTGGAGGCAGAAACCAATGGACAGAGTTTCTTTCACCCTTATGCCCCTGTTACCTAGCAGTAAATAGATACCTGGGAGTTAGACAGCTGCTACGGGCTGCATCCTGGGGGTTTGTAACAAAAAGGAGGCCTGGTCGAGGACCGGGCCGCGGGGACGCTAAGCCCCGAAATCATTTCAAGATAACCTCAAGATGGTGGTGATTGTAACAGTGATGTAGATGGTGATAACATGGCAGTAATATTATCTTTCATATTAACACAATTTATTGTTGTTTATGAGGCTATCGTTGCAAGTAATAACTACACGTTTTATGTAAGATTACTCAGTGTAATTATTCTCAGAATTTACATTTGTATTCATAATTTATTTCATATGTTACTTTTGATGGATTACTTTGGTAAACCCTTTTTGTATAATTACTTGTAAGGCGAGCTTATTACTATTATTATTATTACTGTAATTAATATCCTCATATATATATTTAGAACGCTTCTGTTGGAATAAGACTGATTAATCACAAAAATATATCTGTTAATACGTCAAACATTGGTTGTGGAAGTTTATATGAATATAAACGTTTATATAAAGACAGCAGACCGAGAAATGGAGCGCAGTCATAGATTAAGAAATGGAATGTTACTTATACCGTTATTTAATGGGGTGTAAAAACATATGAAGGGTATGAGGCATGTATTAAAGGGTGCAAGCTTCTGAAATAAATACCATGATTGGATATTTAAGGAATGGCTGAACAGGAATAATTTAAAAACACCTTTTGAGAAAATACTTTAAAGTTACGTTTAAAGTGAATATAAAGAATGATATGTAACATCAAGTAAAGTGCACGAGAGATGTTTTTGGGAATAACTAAGAATACAAAAACAGGCATTAAAGGATTATTCTGAAAACGTAAGCTGAGTAGTTTAAAAAAAAAAACACATTTAAAAACAGCTGAATGGATGTTTAAGGATGTAAAGAAATGTTTGAGGCTTTTGTCAAGATGTTTATGAACTGTGAACCAAATAGACTTGGTTGGCTTGGGAATGGGTTGTTTAGATATCATGATGGATAATTTACTCTGACTATATAATGGAAACTTTTATTCTTGAACTACAAGGATTCTATTAATTTTCTTACTTACCCTCGATAGCGAAAGGGTAAGATCAATTATTCTAGCACAAAGCTTTTCTATTTTTCTTACATTTTTCTTCACTTTAGATAAAAATTTAAAAATTAACTCTCCAAATTTCGTTTTCAGTTAAATTTAGCCTGACGCTAAGAGTGTTTCGATAACTCTTGTAACATTCTCAGAGGCAGAGTTGGAATGATTATAAATTGATTGCTTGATGAAGATTGTCACCCAAGAGGTGGCACGGGCATGAACAGCCCTTAAGATTACAAATTGCCTTCCTGTGGGATATGTATCCGAGGATGAGGTGAAGGTGATGAGGTGAATGGGATGTGGTGAAGAAGCACTTCACTTGTAGGTCCACTGTATATTGTCACTGATGATTGCATGATGGCTGGGGCATTATGTTGCATGTTCCGTCCTGTACTGGAAGTTGGCAGAGTGTATTGTTGATCAGACCACACACTAGAAGGTGAAGGGACGACAACGTTTCGGTCCTTCCTGGACCATTCTCAAGTCGATGGTCTTGACCATTCTCATCGACTTGAGAATGGTCCAGGACGGACCGAAACGTCGTCGTCCCTTCAGCTTCTAGTGTGTGTGGTCTGGTCAACATAGTTTAGCCACGTTATTGTGACTCATCGCCTGGATTTGGCAGTGTAATTTTGTGCTAGTTGGCTATTGATGTGTGGCTTGGTTTGCTTTGTGTATAATGCCTCGCCGAAATCGTCTTCTGTTGTCGCTGTATCTGTCGATTATTTTGGAGTTGTTAGTAAGTGTATCTCTGGTGATAATCTGGTTATGTATAGAGATTATATGTTCTTTTATAGGTCCTTGCTGCTTATTTGTCCGGCATCTTGAAAGGGATGTTATTGTCTTGCCAATACATGGAATTCGTTGGGGCCTAGTCCCCAAGTGGGCATGTGAAGCATAGAAAATATGTCTTTTTCAAGGAGTTTTGTTGGTTTCAGGAGAGTTCTTCATGAGGAAGTTGATAGTCTTCTTGTTCTTATTATGGGTATTAAACCCCATTCAAGTGAGATAAAACCGTCGAAGACGTCTAAGACATGTAAAGAATGTAATATGGAGTCAATTCAGAGATCTACAGTTATCTAAAAGAATTTACTGCAAAAATGAGTGAGTTGCGAGTATTAATATATACAAAATTGTTTCTGTAATTCACTGTGAATATCTGAGCGCAACCTGTAGAAATGTTGGAAATAATTCTTGAAATGGTTTCGTAAAACTAAAATGAACTATAGGCAATGAGGCCAATAGGAAGTGCCTGCAGTAGTTAGACATTTGAAATATCATAAAACTGGATCATCTGACTGATAGAGGAAGATAAATAGTGCTTAAACAGAATACAATGAACTAAACTTAGACTTAGAGATCACAAAAGCCAAAATGCATCTAAATATCCAATGAGAAAGTTTAAAATGAATGTGACAACTCGACAGAGGTTACAGCCTGGAGTATATAATCTAAAAAAATAAACTAAGAAATCGTACACAAAAACTCATGCAAGTGATAGTCACCAGAAGGTTGCCAGGAGCGTGAAGATCACGATGACCAGACGTCTCACACTCATTCCTTTGCCCACACCTGCGACCCTGGACACACTCGCGTCGCCTCCCATGGCTGCACAGCTCCGTGCATTCACTCGTCTCAACACTCCAGTGCCTCTCTCAGAGCATCTGGACTCGTCCACGCCATTGGACTCGCGCAGGTCTCTAGATTCACCCAGATCTCTAGATTCACCAAAGTCTCCGGACTCGCCCAAGCCTCTGGACTCGCGCAAACCTCTGGGCTCGCGCAAGTCTCTGGACTTGAGCAAATCTCTGGGTTCAAGCAAGCCTCTGGGCTCGTGCAAGCCTCTTGACTCACCCAGGCTTCTGGACTCGCCCAAGCCACTGGACTCGCCCAAGCCACTGGACTCGCCCAAGCCACTGGACTCGCCCAAGCCACTGGACTCGCCCAAGCCACTGGACTCGCCCAAGCCACTGGACTCGCCCAAGCCACTGGACTCGCCCAAGCCACTGGACTCGCCCAAGCCTCTGGACTCGCCCAAGCCTCTGGACTCGCCCAAGCCTCTGGACTCGCCCAAGCCTCTGGACTCGCCCAAGCCTCTGGACTCGCCCAAGCCTCTGGACTCGCCCAAGCCTCTGGACTCGCCCAAGCCTCTGGACTCGCCCAAGCCTCTGGACTCGCCCAAGCCTCTGGACTCGCCCAAGCCTCTGGACTCGCCCAAGCCTCTGGACTCGCCCAAGCCTCTGGACTCGCCCAAGCCTCTGGACTCGCCCAAGCCTCTGGACTCGCCCAAGCCTCTGGACTCGCCCAAGCCTCTGGACTCGCCCAAGCCTCTGGACTCGCCCAAGCCTCTGGACTCGCCCATGCCTCTGGACTCGCCCAATCCCCTGGACTCGCCCAAGCCACTGGACTCGCCCAGGTTTTGGGACTCGTGTAAGTCTCTGGACTCGCCCAAGACTCTGGACTCACCAAAGCTCCTGGACTCGTCCAACCTTACGGACTCTACCAGGCTTCGGGATTCGCCCAATGTTTCGGACTCGCCCAAGCCTGTAGACTCGCCCACACTTACATCTCCGAAGGCACACATTTCATCACAGTCCATCCTGTAAGGAAACAAAAAAGAACTATATAATTTATATGAAAAAAATATATTTTCATTGCTATCATGTATATGAACAAAGTAATGTCTGTCCATGGTTGGAGGCCAGATACATGAGGCTCACACAACTCTGCATGGTAATTTGTATCTGTATGGGAAATGTTGTAGGCGGGTCGGGGTTGGTCCCCTATGCCCCCTCTCTAAGTAAGATTGGCTCCCATTGCGACAACTAACAACTCGTATAAAGTCTTAAAATGGTGGTTTAATCTTCCATAGAGTTTTTCAATAACTTATTTAGCTGATAATCACAACGAAAATGTTGTTAAGCTTTGCATCAAAGTTACATAAGTATTATTAACATGGCAATGTTGTGAATTTTTCTGAGAGAATATTGAATGTTCTGAGAGAGAGAGGAAGAGAGAGAATGGGAGCGAGAGCGATTGAGAGAGGGAGAGTGAATGGGAAGGAGGGGAGAAAGAGATAACAGGAGAAGGAAAAGGAACTATCAGAAAAAGCGCCAAGCTATGACGATTACAAAGTACTGGGGATTGAATCAGGCTAAGGATTTGTGATGGGGACGGGGGGGGGATGGTGCCCAACTACTGGGACGGTCGGGGATTGAACTCCGACCTGCCTGAAGCGAGACCGTTGCTCTTCCGTCCAGCCCAACTGGTTGGGTGAAAATGGAGGAGGGGAGAGAGAGAGAAAGGGAGGAGAACAGAGAAAAAAGGAGGAGAGAGAAAGGGAGGAGAACAGAGAAAAAAGGAGGAGAGAGAGAGAGAGAGAGAAAAAAAAAAGGAGAGAGAGAGAGAGAAAAGGAGGGAGTGCGGCAGAGAGGGATATCCAGGCCCCGCCGTGAACCCCATCAAGTACGTATATAAGAGTAAAGGTAAGTATCACTCAGGTATTGTTGAGGCGGATGGAAAGCATTACTTACGTGGGCCACAGCCATTTGCCTCCACCCTTCTCCTCCTAATGTGTTCGGATACACGGTTATGTTCAGATGTATCCCAATGTGTTCTAACTTTGATTACAATTGTTGCTTTTATTCCAATTGTGACCTTCCACATAATGTATCCATGAACAGTCATCCACTTGCCAGGTACTTATTTACATTGTATTTAAAAGAGGCATCAGGTGTTAGGAAGCGGTGAAAACAAAGTTGATCATGGGTGGAAATGGGGTCCGGAGGCCATTCAGTTGTGCGACAGCTGGTCTGATCACTACTCTACAGGATCACTACTCTACAGGATCACTAATCTTCAGGATCACTACAGGATCACTACTCTACAGGATCACTACTCTACAGGACCCACTACTCTACAGGACCCACTACTCTACAGGACCACTACACTGCAGGACCAACTACACTGCAGGACCAACTACACTGCAGGACCAACTACTCTACAGGACCCACTACTCTACAGCACCACTACAGGACCACTACTCTATAGGACCACTACACTCGTGGAGTAATAATAATACAAGCGTGATCATCAGCACACTCAACTACTGCTTCAAGGCAAACAAGAAGTAATTAAAAATTCAGCAGCTCAAGATAATTTCCAAGTCAATATAATTTGAGTTATGTTTCGTTACCACAAAATAGATAAGTGATTGAGAGAGGTTAAATACTCACAACTCATTGAATAACTGAATATTTATTCTGAATCACTGAATCGTTCATTAAAGTTTGTATTCCCTTTATAGGGTGCAATGAATAACATATGTGCAACCTCTATTATTATTAATAATGGAGTAAAAATGCCACGAGATGGACCATTCAGGTGTGTGATTTGGAAATTATTGATGATTCACCGAGCGGCTTGTTGTAATATCAATTAGGTTTGTGTTGTTCAGGACGGGAAAAAGTTTTGTGTTAAGCACACATCATTTGTACAAAATCAAAGTGACACAGTATATACCATTTAATGTTATCAGGGAAGTGTTTAAGAGCCTTATTGTATGTTCTCATATCCATGTAAGTGAAGTAGTATTATTGTGTCTTCACGCTGACTTCGGTGGTAAGTATCGCAATCAAGTGATAATTAAAGTTATGCGATATAAGCTGACCAGATTAAAATACACTCCGAAGAAAAGGTGATTAAACGCGTTTAAATTCAAAAGTTTATATACTTTTTATCTAAAATCCTGATGCCTTAAGACCCCATCCTGATACCAGAACCTTAAGACTTCATCCTCGTACCAGAACCTTAAGACTTCATCCTCGTACCAGAACCTTAAGACTTCATCCTCGTACCAGAACCTTAAGACTTCATCCTCGTACCAGAACCTTAAGACTTCATCCTCGTACCAGAACCTTAAGACTTCATCCTCGTACCAGAACCTAAATATCTACAGCACTGAACCAGAATGAATCTCGAACATTGCATAGCCATTTTGGCTATGCAATGCCAAAATGGCTGACCATTTTATTTTGCAATTATCCAAGCCACCCATCTGCTCGCCTCTCTCTTTGTGTGTCTCACGGCACTAGTGTGGCGGGTGAGGTGATAGCGACCTGGACTATGTCATGTGGTACGACGCCCCACCACAGGGCCCGCTGACACTTGTAATATTCCCGCACCATCGCCTGTCACACAAGCCTGACGGAGGTGTCTGTGGCGTGCAGCAGCGGAAAGCGGCAATATAAAACGGTTAGCGATGGTGCAGAACGGTGTGGGAGAGTATGGAGAGGCGAGCAACGGTGTAGGAGAGAATACTATGGTTTTCAAAATATATTTTCGACACAGCAGCAGAAAGCGCCAGTGTGAATTTTTGGGGGAATAACGTTGTCGAGGGCAGGAAGTCAGTTAGATTTATCGAGGTACGTCGTTTTAAGTGGCGTTTTACCTGGGAATCGAACCCTGGACCATTTGATTGTGAACTTACTGCACTGACTACTGCAATACAGGACACGATCTGGAGAATTGCATGACAGTATGGAAAGGGGTTGACGGTGAATGTTGTGCACCAATGAAACAGGGGGTGCGGTGTGCAAGCGGGGCGTGGCACTACGGGTGAGAAACATTACAACAGTCCATCTGAAGCCGGCACACAACTCTGTGCCGACGGGACGAATTAAACGTAATAAGAGCATTTAGAACATACGACAACGTTCAAAAATGCGGCGTGCTGGGAACAGCACGCTGCATTTCAAAACCATGTGATTCTGTGAAGCTATGATACAACTATTGCAAAGAACATCGAGGTATAGACTATGTCTATATTTCAGATGGTGCTGCGAACGCCATAAAAGGACAAACTGAATCAGAGTTAGTGCCTGCACCGATTTTCATTTGTAACATGGGATGGTGCGAAGGCAATTTGAGACAACGAGAGTTGCAAACAGGTTTGCAAGCTACAGTGAGGATCTGGAGGGGTTTAAGGGGCTGAAATCGTGCGATCTGCGGATTGACGCTAGTCCCTAATTTCCTTCTAGAGACGATTACGTCTGAGTGGTGTTCCCTAGAGTTTGTTTCCATGAGAGAGAGAGAGGGGGGGGGCGGACAGATAGGGAGAGAGAGAGAAGGGAGAGAGAGGAGGAGGGAAAGAGAGAGAGAGAAAGAGATAAATGGGGGGGGGGGGGGGAGGGAAGAGAAGGGACATGAACATCAACATCAGAGTGCCAAAGCCATCCGTGACAACCGATACATCATTACCACCTTCTACAATATTACAGTCCATACTAACAATCTTCTAGAGAGCCAGACTTACCCACGACCAGCGTGAAAGACTGCCAGGAATATTAATGTTTGTATGAATCCATTTATGTAATGAGGATGACATTACCTTCTATTTTTGCTTATAATTTTGGAGAAGATGCCTGTCGATATTTCCTTTAACATTTGCATTACAGATCACGTGAATTAATACTAAATACGGGAGGAGATGACGCAACCTGCTCTCGCACATGACAGCACATATATGACTTATTGCTTATAGTCACTATTTCGCTTATTAATAAGTACATATGTGACACATCCGAAGCCATATTTTGTTTTCAAGGCACTAACTTTTTCTCTCAGTTTTATTAAACAATAGAGACTTTATACAAAATTTGACAATATCCTGAGTTACTTTACAATTTATTTAAATATTTTATTTTTGTTTTATTATTTTTATAAAGCTGTAATGTCAATATAGGTATAGGTTCAGTATTAATTGTAATATCTTAACATACTAAGAAGGTTAGGTTAGGTTGTGGTTTTCTATTCAGCTTTTCAAGGTAAACTCAAATATTCACAATAAATTAGTGTTACATATGCACTTATTCGTTAGCAAGATATTGACTATAAGCAAGTGCAAGAACGGGTTGTATGACGACAGGTATCACAGAGAAATGCTACGATTAAGCTATGGAGCAATATGTAATTGTTTGGAGTCACTAGGTTAGGGTGTTTGACCTCGGTACTTTGCAGTCAATAGGGTCTTTGCCGGTTTGAAGCTGTATGAACTGGAGCTCTCTAGTGAAGAGAGCCACATTACCAGAGGATTCACACCTAATCTGACCTGGATGCCTGTACAAAATTTTTTGGAAGACTGACAGAAAGTCGAGAATGCTTTTCCTTGTTATAGGAAGTTACTACTCAGTAAAAGATGTCGATGCCAACGACCATTTTCTGGTCGTCTGTGATAGCAAACAGTAATATACTGTCTGGAGGAGCAGTGATGAGTATTTGAAGCCTATGGCATTCTCAGTGCCAGGCAGCTAGCTTTGTAAGAACTGAGACAAGCAGCTTTTCTCAGTGTTGTGTGTGAGAGAGAGAGACCTACCGTTCGATTCCATCAATATGCAGTAACGATGATGTTCGTCTCCACAAGAGGAGTCAGACACATTAGAAATGAACATCCACTACCCAGTAGAGGAGGAATTACCTCAACATAACAAGAAACAGTATGAGAAGTTACCACAGACGTGAGGTAAACAAGTAAGACATGTCTTTTTGCTCTACCACACAGCCAACATGGCAAGCAATCTTGTTGTGTTGCATATTATTATAATTTACTGCCCTACGAGCCATGCAATTAGCATATCTTATTCATAGCTATATAGCCAGTTTCTCATTAGGTTAAGTGGCACTAAGAACTGTCTCCATTCTAGTATGTATATCACAAAAACCCTGCACATTATCTTCAATAACCAGGATACTGTTTTTGTTTCTTAAAATTTCCTGTGCCTGTTTGAGATATTATTATTATTATATATATATATATATATATATATATATATATATATAATATATAATGTCATTAAACACAACAGCATTGTAACTATTATTAATTTTCTTCTGGATATTTTCCATTTAACGCAAATATCTTCTTCGATCTGGAGGGTGAAGAAGCACTAGATCAATTAATCTTTGCATTTTTATTGTTCGACGTTCCGTCAGCAATGTGACATATTCAGGAGTAAACTCTGTAGAACTGACAATGCTATACTGAGTTTACATGGAAAAATCTAAATAATAATTAGTGTGGGTACACCTCATTCTACGGTTCACCTAACCCCCTTAATCGTAGGGAGCGGCGAGAGGTAGGGTTATCTTGAGGTTATCTTGAGATGATTTCGGGGCTTTTTAGTGTCCCCGCGGCCCGGTCCTCGACCAGGCCTCCACCCCCAGGAAGCAGCCCGTGACAACTGATTAACACCCAGGTACCTATTTTACTGCTAGGTAACAGGGGCATAGGGTGAAAGAAACTCTGCCCATTGTTTCTCGCCGGCGCCTGGGATCGAACCCAGGACCACTGGATCACAAGTCCAGCGTGCTGTCCGCTCGACCGACCGGCTCCCTTAGGGTGAAGTGATTGTTGTCTGACTCCGGCTTCTAGCTGTCCGCCAGGTCTTACATCTTCCCTCTGGGTAAATGGAGGACCATTGAACTCGTATGCTCGAAGTCGAATTCATCTGGACGATGATTACTGGTGTCAGCTCTCGAATGAAAACAGCCAAAAGTGTACGCAGTGTTGTATCCTGAGCCTGTCTACCATCGTGAAGCATCTGAGGGCGAGTACTACACACAACAGCTGTCTAAAGCCTTCACATCTGATTGCCAACACGACCTGCAAGTTAATACCAACTGAGTGCCAACACCAACAGCCGAGAAAAACAATGAAGTAATCCCAGGGTCGAGACCTCTGCCTGCTCTCACCGTGACAACCAGCAAATAGGATCAATATATGCAGAGCTTCTCTCATTCCTTCTCTCTCACCCAGCCTCTCTCTTACCCATTCTCTCTCAATCCCTCATAACCTCTTCCCCTACCTTCCATCTCTCCTTCCCACCACCACCTCTCCCATAACTCAGTGTCTCCCTTCATCGCTGTTATCGTTATAGATTCAGCTACTCGGAACAAGTTCCAAGTAGCACGGGCTATGGTGAGCCCGTAGTGGACTTACCTGGCACAGGAGCGGGGCTGAGAATCCCTTCATCGCCGTAGCTTCTCACATATACCCAAGTACCTGCCTTCACTCCACCCCTAGTTCCATTCTGTAAAATTCTTGCCAATAACCAGGAGTTTATCTCCCTTCAACACAGCCGCTCCACATCCTTATACCACCTGCCACTCAGGTACCTGTCCACCTGTCACTCAGGTGGACCTCACACCTGTAACAAGCACTTGCCTGAGTCGCCCTGTGGTGGGTCTAGGTACCTGTACCCCCGGGGACCGTCCTCACACACAGGTCCCCATGGTTGATGGTATCATCAGCCTAACGTGGGCACTGATTTATTCCTTCATATCAACAAGCCCTCTTGGTAATGTCGTCTTCACACCTTATCACTTTGGCTTTAAAGGACTTATTAACCTGAGAAACTGACATATCAAATCAAAATATCAACACGTTTAAAATTTTAGGAAATGTTTCTTGTCGTATATTTAGCAGACCGATTAATATTAGAGTTTATTGTCAAGACTTTGACCAAATACTCGTTTATTAAGGAAACTCCATTTTATTTAATAAAATATAATGTACACATGACTCACATCTGCATGACAATATTCTCTGATATTGTATTGCAGCCAACCCGGTCAATGAATTGAATTAATTGGAAAAAGTCTTTAGCCAATAATATCTGATACTAATAGTATACTGATACCTGATCAACCTGGCTGTGACTCGTACGTCAGGCTGCGAGCAGCCGCGTCCAACAGCCTGGTTGATCAGTCCAGCAACCAGGAGGCCTGGTCGACGACCGGGCCGCGGGGACGCTAAGCCCCGGAAGCACCTCAAGGTAAGGTACTATCTCTGTCACTGTTGATCCCATACGAGTGTTACGAATACTGATGACCAAGTTTGCACTGCGATTATATCATGTCTAGCAGTGGACACAAGGAGAAATGTTTGTTACTTTAATACTAATTCTTGTTTAGAGGGACCAAAATGCTAGTGGACTTAAATTCAAATATTTTTTAACGAAACTGATTAGAAGTTTTGATGGACATAATTCTATCTGGGTGGCCCTGTAAAGTACCCTAAACAAATTGTCGAATTATCTAACTTTCAAAATTGTAGAGCCTGTGAAACAGACCCATTCTCGCTATGCCTAGTAATTGGAATAGAAGAAGTGATGTAGAAAATAAATGGATACTCATTACAATAGTAAACTATTCAACCGAGCATTGTAAGAAAGCTATCTGCTCGGTCTTGCATGTACAAATTGGTGAATACCAAAAGGTGATCTCTCTCTCTCTCTCACACACACACACACACACACACACACACACACACACACACACACACACACACACACACACACACACACACACACACACACGTAACCACATCAACAGTCATATAAAAGGCTGTAAAAAAGAAGTCTTTAAGAAACCGATTTTGTACAAATAGAAAGCGGGAAGCGTTTCCTTCAGGAGAGTGGCAGCTGAAATTGAGATAGAATTTTTGAAAGGATTCTGAGTATTTACTTGATGCAGTAGGCAGTAAACGGCTGGAAGTACACAGTGTGTCGGGAAGTGGCAGGGTGAGTGTAGACTACACAGTATGGAGTAGGGCAATCGGTAGGCAAGATGTTCTCAGGAAGGTTGGATGTGCATAGGAAACCGGTCATTACGGTTTTTTGTTAACCCACTAAAGCAATGTAAAAGAGAGAGAAAGAGAGAGAAGAGAGACAGACAGTGATATATGATGCTTCCCACATGAAAGTGTAGAGTATGTGATCGTATCGTTGGTCTGTGTACACCATAATCTCACTATTAGCATCCCTTCGCGAGTGGGATGGACGCTTTTGATCCGCGTAATAAACATGTCAACATTTGATCCATGCAATCAAGTCTGTCAACAGGTTCATCCAAAAAAAACCTCCCTCCATGATGCGGATACCTCATCGACTGCCCTCTCCCTGCTATGGATAGTTCTTTCCTCAACGACTGCATTTTCCAGATTTTATTTTTGGTTTAGTGTTGAGTTTAGGGCCAATCAACCCCAGATGCCTTACTGACCAGCGAGTAATTTGACTTTGTCCGAGCAAGGTCCAGGACTAAGGTAAACTGTGTGTGTATATTCAACGAGAAATGGGGAGTACATCGCGGAGTGTATATTCCTATTGACCAGTATTTAATGGACTTTGTATTCATAATATTAATACTAAAATTATATTTAACGAATATTATAGTAATTACAGAAATGAGAAACTCCACAGTAGTCGTGATGAGGATTTTCTCACTGATATATCACGTTACTGTGATTTCTCTGTGTAATTACAGCAATGTTTACATTATTTAATGACCTAAATTATACACTTACATTTACTATTGCAATTGCAGCTTCTATATTATGAGTAAAACACAGGGCTATATATACCCCCTGTATATAGAGGTATACTCCGCCTCTCGGTGTATATACACCGAGAGAATATTTTAACTCTGGACTGTGGCCGGAGCTTAAGTATATTTCCTGGTTGGTCTGTCAGCACTTGCGGAAGCCTTAATAACCTTGCGGAGGTTGATAGGCAGCCAACCAGCGGAGGTTGATAGGCAGCCAACCAGCGGAGGTTGATAGGCAGCCAACCAGCGGAGGTTGATAGGCAGCCAACCAGCGGAGGTTGATAGGCAGCCAACCAGCGGAGGTTGATAGGCAGCCAACCAGCGGAGGTTGATAGGCAGCCAACCAGCGGAGGTTGATAGGCAGCCAACCAGCGGAGGTTGATAGGCAGCCAACCAGCGGAGGTTGATAGGCAGCCAACCAGCGGAGGTTGATAGGCAGCCAACCAGCGGAGGTTGATAGGCAGCCAACCAGCGGAGGTTGATAGGCAGCCAACCAGCGGAGGTTGATAGGCAGCCAACCAGCGGAGGTTGATAGGCAGCCAACCAGCGGAGGTTGATAGGCAGCCAACCAGCGGAGGTTGATAGGCAGCCAACCAGCGGAGGTTGATAGGCAGCCAACCAGCGGAGGTTGATAGGCATTAGGCTCAACAGCCAACTAGTGCATGAAACTCTTGGCTCGTCTGCTGCTGTTATTGCTGGTACTATTTAACTTGCTATTGAAACAAATAATTAGCTCTCCCTACCGAACAATGGAAAACATCCTGAAACACAAGAGCAACTAAAGTAAAGATTCCCCCTAACCCAGTGGGATCTAAAGTGAGGGTCTCCAGACCCACTCAACGCTAGAAGGTAGTTTAATAGAGCATGAAATAGTCGGGACCATTCACGGAATACAATGCTCTCTGGAAGTAAACTGAAATTAAAGCTGAAGGAGGCGGCAGAGGTTCTGCTGCTACACAGGAGTAAACAAAACTGGTGACCAGGTACCCCAGTTGTCGGTGTGTAGACACTTAAGTGTTTGCTTCAGTCTTGGATTGTGTCATGGACTAAAATGTACTTGTGCTTCAGTCTTGGATTGAGTCATGGACTAAAATGTACTTGTTGGTTGGTCAGAAACATATCATGGTGATCTAACTAACCCTCTAGAAGTTAAGTAACTTAAGATCAAAACCAAAGTCTCCATCTGTGTCTTACTGGTCCGTGTCAGCTCACTGTTATCAGTAGCCAGCATGTACATGAATATATATTTCTATAGAAATGTATTGTCAGCCGTAAACCAATATCCTTTATGTTTGAATCATTCGTATTGTTCAGTGTCCAGCTGTAGGTGGAGCACCAGTACCGCTCCATACGCAGCTGTAGGTGGAGCACCAGTACCGCTCCATACCCAGCTGTAGGTGGAGCACCAGTACCGCTCCATACCCAGCTGGAGTCGGAGCACCAGTACCGCTCCATACCCAGCTGGAGTCGGAGCACCAGTACCGCTCCATACCCAGCTGGAGTCGGAGCACCAGTACCGCTCCATACCCAGCTGGAGTCGGAGCACCAGTACCGCTCTATACCCAGCTGGAGTCGGAGCACCAGTACCGCTCCATACCCAGCTGGAGTCGGAGCACCAGTACCGCTCCATACCCAGCTGGAGTCGGAGCACCAGTACCGCTCCATACCCAGCTGGAGTCGGAGCACCAGTACCGCTCCATACCCAGCTGGAGTCGGAGCACCAGTACCGCTCCATACCCAGCTGGAGTCGGAGCACCAGTACCGCTCCATACCCAGCTGGAGTCGGAGCACCAGTACCGCTCCATACCCAGCTGGAGTCGGAGCACCAGTACCGCTCCATACCCAGCTGGAGTCGGAGCACCAGTACCGCTCCATACCCAGCTGGAGTCGGAGCACCAGTACCGCTCCATACCCAGCTGGAGTCGGAGCACCAGTACCGCTCCATACCCAGCTGGAGTCGGAGCACCAGTACCGCTCCATACCCAGCTGGAGTCGGAGCACCAGTACCGCTCCATACCCAGCTGGAGTCGGAGCACCAGTACCGCTCCATACCCAGCTGGAGTCGGAGCACCAGTACCGCTCCATACCCAGCTGGAGTCGGAGCACCAGTACCGCTCCATACCCAGCTGGAGTCGGAGCACCAGTAACGCTCCATACCCAGCTGGAGTCGGAGCACCAGTAACGCTCAGCACCTCTCAAGGCTCCAGCACCACAATGAACCATTCAAGTGTGCTCCCAGCAGCCTGAGGACTTCCTGTAATTACCGCTGAGTTCCTAGACACTCACAATAGCTGCTTTTGAGGACCCGGAACACCGGGTGAGGACCCAGCACACCGGGTGAGGACCCAGCACACCGGGTGAGGACCCGGCACACCGGGTGAGGATCCCAGAACACCGGGTGAGGACCCAAAACAAATTCAGGGATAAAGAACCGAGATTCGCTATTATCTTGAAGGTTTATGAGGATGTTTGGGTGGAGTTAAATCTTTTCCCTTTTTTATCAGCACTCCTTATCACTCTCCCTGCTCGCTCAGCGTCTTGTGTATTTTGTTATTGTTCAGAATGGAACCGTGTACTTCTAGGAGAGTTATGGCGTCACTGTAAATTCTTCATCCCTTGTCTGTGTCCCTTGACGGCGTGTTTAGCAGACACCGAAGGGAGGCTGTGAGCTTTTAATGCTGTGAAGCTTGTCTTGGATGTTACCCATTAAGCTAACGAGTTTAATGGTGGAGTGAGCGAGTGTTTGCGAGGAGGGCCGGCTGATTCGCTGTATCTGTCTTTCTGTTTATCCAATTGTCCATGCTTATGTCAGTTTCTTCTCTCCTCTCTCTCTCTCTCTCTCTCTCTCTCTCTCTCTCTCTCTCTCTCTCTCTCTCTCTCTCTCTCTCTCTCTCTCTCTCTCTCTCTCTCTCTCTCTTTCTCTTTTTACATGGATTCGTGTGTGCCTGAATGTGGGTGCGCTAGAGGTTGCGTCCTTTCATAAATGATTCATCTCTTATGTGTCTCTTTATAACGGTATACAAAGAAAATGTATTGTTTGCGAGAGTGGAATCTGGTAACCGGTAGACTAGGAGGAGCGGTATGCTGTTTTTTTTATATATTTGGAGGTCGTGCATGTGTATCCTTGGTAAGTAGTGGTGCTTAGTTGTGTATACGTCTGTGTTTCCCTGTGTGTGTTAATGTCATGTGTGGGTTTGTGTTGTGTTTGGCTGCATATTCAGTGTGTTGATGTGTGCGTTTATTATGTTATGTGTGTTATATAACTTGTCTATTTTGTCTATTGTACTACTAGTCTATTTTCCAGATAGAAGTTTGATTGTACTGTCAGCATTAACCCGAAGTAAAATTAAACCTTGCCTGGCAAACCTGGTAAATGTATTGAAAACAATGAAACAATGAAAGACATAGACAAATAGACAGATAGAGAAAGCGGGGATTAGACTGGGTGAGTTTTAAAAACTATTGACCTCGTATTTGCATCTAATAAATTATATATACTAAATATCCAGAGCACAAATTTTACCTTTTGAATCCTATTCTAAAACTCTTCTCTGCAGGTTATAACAATTTTCAATTTATATATATAACAATCTGATGTATCATTTATTCATTCAACTTCCGGGTTGTAACAAATAATGAACATCGAGTCAGACTCATTCCATTCCCGTTCAGTTCGTTATGTCATGTAGAATCATTTACATTTTTCATTTAATGATTTTTTTCACGGACTGATGCCAGTGAAAATGTTTTCAGACCGAAATAACCAGATATATGATAATGTTGGTAGTGTTGTCGATCATATTATTGTGTTTTTATGGGTAGTGAGCGATATTATAATAGTGAAGTTCATCATAACATTGTCTTGTTCTTATGAGAGCCCAGGAATATTATATTTTAGTAAGGGTGTACATATATCTATAAAAGAAAATGACTGTCACTCCATGGATTTTGTCCAACCACTTGGGCTGGACGGTAGAGCGCCGGTCTCGCTTCATGCAGGTCGGCGTTCAATCCCCGACCATCCAAGTGATTGGGTACCATTCCTTCTCCCCGTCCCAGTCCAAATCCTTATCCTAGCCCCTTCCCAGTGCTATATAGTTGTAATGGCTTGGCTCTTTTCCCCTTGATAATTCCCTTCCCTCCATGGATTGATGCCAGACATTTAGGGCTACTCTCACTCAACTTTGCAGGAAAAATGGCTTGGGGTACAAAATGGACATAGATTGGTCGTCGTCTATGTTAAATACTATAAGAAATGTTAACATTTTTGACCCCAATGCGATTTACGTTGAGTCAAGTGTGAAATATTTGGTGTGTTTTCCCTTTCAGGGCTTTGTAATAATATATTTTATTTGCCATAGAGTTATTTCAGTGCTTTTTAATAATAAATTTTCTGTGATAAGAGAGGGGGCGGGGGGGGGGGGGGAGGGAGGAAGAGGAGGAGGAGAGGATGAAAGGGTGGGAGAACGAGGCAATGGACGAAGTGGGATACTAAAGGGAGAGGAACGAGGGGGAAGGAAGAGATAGGGTTATGAGGGGGTAAAAGCTGGGGAAGGGAAAGAGAAAGGGAAAGGAAGACTTGAGCAGTGACTAAATCCTCAGAACTAGTCATTCTGTGATTATGAAGGTCCGAACCATTATTCAGTGTAGTTCCAATCTAAAGTGTAAGACATGTAAGCCTTGCAATTCTCCTTAAGTAAGAAGACTTGAAGTTTGCAGGAACAGCCAGAAAGACACACAAATTGATCAATTTTGCTACATACACTTTGGATAGAGCGTTGATCCCTTGAGATTGTGTGTTGCAGAGTTCCACCAGTCTCTCAAGTCAGGACGTGCAAAGGTTGATGATATCAAATTATCCAACACGCACTCAGTGTCACAAGTTATAATTGTGTTGTATTGGAAGTGAGTTGCAGCTCACTTTGGGTAGCAGATTATCTCGTATGGGTAATGACTTTATTAAGTTTTTTGTTACAGTTGTTTGTTTAAAGCAAAAGTCAGAAGCATGTATTAGAAGAATGACATTGGCAACAGGTGGCAAATTATACAACGTACAGATTGCCATCATAAACCGGAACAGAGCCTTTCGATCTCAGTAATTTGAGACTCTGCCTTGAGCAAGCTGCCCCGACATGTTGCCAACACTTGAAGAAACACGAAATATTACAATAAAAGATACACACATAAGTAATAAGGTTATAACCTAAGTTGAATAGACAACGCTATGAGAAATGTCTGTTGGGACGGGACCTCAATGTAATGAAGGAAAAAATAAGAACATGATAACGACATACAAAATTTTATTGAAAATTGACCAAGAATAAAGCAATGTTCAAAATGAAGAAGGTTCTTGAAGGTTCAAGAAGGTTTGGATGCTTGTCCCTGCACCCACACAAAGGTGAACACACTCAAGCACACACACACACACACACACACGCAAAAACCCGCTTTCAATTAAGCACGCAACGGACTATGTCACACTAGTTTTATGAGCATAATAATTAAACTTTCCAGTGTGGGAGAACTTGGGGAGAAGTACGTGAGAGGAGAGTGTGAGAGACCTGATGCTCTAGGAAGGGTCATTGTTGGAAGGAAATTGAGATGATAGAGTTGGGAAAATGTCTAGTTGGTGGCAGCGGCGGTGAGAAATAAGGAAGAGTGTGGGAAAGACAGAAAATGAGGAAAAGAGAGGCAGCATTTGAGATAGAGAGAGAACACAGTGAGGCAGTTATATGAGAGAACACGTCTTTCCTGACCCAACAAAATGGACAATTAAAAAGGAAATTGGTTTATGATGATTTGTAGTGAGACGTGACTTTAGTAAAGAGTAGAGGACTCCGTCCCACCACCTGTGAGCCCAGACCTCACACCTGATATCTCTTTCCACAGCGCGCGCACGCGAGAGACAGAGACATACTGACAGATATAAATTAATAGGTAATAATTTTTAAAAATATTCTCTGCGCTTTTTTTATTGCGACGTCTGACGTGCACTTCAGCTTTTCCTCTTTCAGAAGGTTAGATGGTGGCGACTCTCCTCCCCAAAGGTCCGTCATGCAACAAATAGGTTCACGTTTCACCTCCCTTTATGGGATCATTTTTCAGAGGCAGTCTGACGCCCCACTTCACGCTGGGTCGTTCCAGAGACATTCATTCACCTTCTCGCACGGCAACATGTCTAATCCATAACCATTAACTTCCCATAAAGTAAAAAAAAATCACCAAAAAAGTCTATTAGAATAAAGATAATTCTCAAATCAACATGTTTTAGAAAAAGTATCTTAAATTTATGAATTTTCGAAGCTTTTGATAGTCAAATTGCTGCCTAAATGTGTACTATAATTTTGCGTATTTCCAGTAATAAGAGCGTCGAGAACAATTCATATAATTGTTACTATTTAAACGAAATGTACAATGGTAAGATATTGTAAGTGTTTCCTAGAGATGATTATCTACAGCTCCTATGTAATAATAATTAATAAGTCATTGTATCGGGGGACAGTCAGTCAGTTTATACATACAGTGTATGTTAGGCATATTTTCAGGTCCCCCCCCCCAAAAAAAAATTACTGACCGTCCACAGGATGTAACCCCTTTAACAAGCAGACTTACTCCTGGGTATCTGTTTACCGCCAGGTGAGCAGTGCATTAGGTACTAAGAAACGCGCCCAACCACTTCTGTCATGCTCTACATTCGAACCTGGAGTTCTCGATTGTGAGTCAAGAAAGAACCAGACTGTACTATCGAACCTTCAAATCCTATATTTGTGGACTACCAGGGATTCTATAAATTGGGGCTATTACTACTTCACTACCGGGACTCTATGTATTCTAATTCTAATATGATATAATTATGAGTTAGGGATGTGTTATATTCCCAGCAGTTCTTTTTTGTCCCAGCGGTTCTTGTTCCTCTGGTTATTTTCCAGCTGATCTTGTTCCATCTGTTCTCTTCCCAAGCTGTTCTGGTCTTAGATGGTCTTGTTCCCACTGTTCTTGTTCCAGCAGTTGTGGTTCCAGCCGTTCTTATTCCAGCAGTTATTGTCCCACCTGTTCTAGCTCCATCTGTTTTGTCCCAGCTGTTTAATCTCTTGTTATTGTCGCAGTCATCTTTACCAATCATAAACGCTCAATGCAAAATTATATTTGATTCTAATATAGTTTTCAATTATTGTATTTGTTATTGTTAAAATTTAATTCTTCATTCATATTGTTTACTGTGTAAACATTATGATTATTATTTTCACTTTGCGCTGTCTGTTACTTCATTATTCCCGTCTTTATTTCTTTTATTTTCTAAGCACTTCATGACCATTCCGTACTATGACGTCATTCCTGTCCAGTCATTTTTATTCTTTACCATTGTTACCTTGAACTATGCCTCTTCTTGCTCTGGTCTTCAGAACTTACGCACTACAAACATCTCCTGACAATCTCGCAGGAAACCTTGAAGTCTCGGGAAACTGAAGTTTCGAGGTCCCACCAGACATGGGAGCTCTGGAGCTCAACTTGGGTTTAGGAGATTAGCATCTGAGTGTCGGCTCTGATCCGTACAAAGTGGACTGGATATCGGTTGACCTCTTGAGAGCTCCGTTAACTTCTTGCGATCTCTTGTGTTTTTTGGGGACGTCTGTTAATCTCTATGTACAATTTTTATCCCCTTTTGTTTACTTTTTCCTGATTTCGTGACGTCCACTGACGTCCCTCAGTCACTTCAATGACCAAGTGTGCCCTAAAAATATTAAAAATTATATAATTTTTATAAGTTTTAAACAATTTAACAGTTGTTCTCTCCCAACGAGCACATACTCCTGTTAATTGGCGATGAAAAACATTATAGTTTGACTGAATATTCACTTCTGGCTAATTATGAGTGATTGGATTAATTTCGAGGTGTCAATATACTTTAACACAGAAGCACCATTACCTGACCTGAGTTCAATATATCTCTGCAATGTGTATCTGTTTCTTTTTTTCAAAATAAATAGAATAATACACTCAAAATTCAGGAGAGTATAGGAAGAAAAGAGATAGGCTGTGTAGGGAGAGGGAGATTAAGGAGAAACAGGGATTGGAAAAGAAGTAGAGGTGGGAAAGATACTTAAAAGAAGGTAGAATAATTGCGTAAAACGGAATGCAAGCGAAGTGTCATCAGCACGAAGTACTTCCAAATAGTCAGGAACTCTGACAGTTCTGCACATGTCACTCTGTTGATTAGTTGAAAGTTTTTACAATGTCAGTTCCAGACATAAGAACCATCATTTCAATGAGGGGCCACACAGGGTGAAACATATACGGAGAGCGGCGATCCTGGATAATGTACCCAGTAAAAGAAATATTTATAATAATGTGTATATATATAATATATATAATATAATATATATATATATATATATATATATATATATATATATATATATATATATATATATATATATAATATTTGTCTATTCTTCGATAGAAACAATTAACTATAAAGAGTATTTTATGTTAACTGGTAAGCTCGAATATAAATTTACAAACCCATTAACATTCCCATTTTTCCCAGTATTTCTCCAGCATTGTTAACATCATGAGAATACAGTATTAAGAAATCGCTCAATATTGTTAGAGGCAGCTAATCCCCCACGCCTCCAGGGAATATTGCACAAATGAGTCCTGAACAAAGACTTAATTCGGAATAAAGCAAAGCAACTGAATTTCAGATACGCTCAAGTGATCACCGAATCTACATTGTAATTAGTTTTTAACTCATTTTTTCATGCTGTACTCATTAGGCACTATAAAGCAGAAGACAACAGAAATCGAACTGTGTGTCAGAAGTGAGTAATTAGTAGTGCACATCTGGGCCCCATTCTGGTATTGCGAAATGCTTGGATGTCTGGAAACTGGAACACGTCTGCAAACGGGATTTCAAAATAAAGAAGCAAAAAGGAAATAGAAATGAGTAATTGGAGCGTTGATGAGAGCCATTATCAAGACTGATGGTATTTTATTATGCATGATTGGAGAAGTTAAATAACATCTGTTTGTAAATAGTTCTTGAAAACTATTATACTGTCACCTGAAGTAGCAATGAGGTGAAGAGTAAAGTCTCTCAACACAGAACTGTAGATCGTATCAATTATATGAAAATTGTGTTCTAATTTATAAGGAGTTAGCAACTTTGAAAAGAGGAAGCCTATCAAGATAAATAGTAATAAGGCTGAAAGTTTGGAACAAAACAGTGAACGGAGTAAAGATTTCCGCATTATCCCCTAGTAAATGAGAGCAATATTAAGACATAATTAACAATGCAAGAAGAATGCTCTTTCTAATGGCTGTACCCAGCTGACCGTTTCGTCTTACCAGACACACAACATTCACTTCTCTCACGAGGACAGATCTTTAATGAATTAAATGACTATCATTTATTTTTTGAAGTATGATCATAGACAGTTTTGATCAGATTGTCCTTCAGTGTTATTGTTTTGTTCGAAGGTTATACGAACAAAATGTTAATGTTCGTATATTTGATAATGATAGCAAACGAATTTACTTAAATTAACATGTCTTTTTGCAATTAACATCAATAAGTTCAATAAGCAAGTATGAACACTAATTTGTTCATCATCGTGTTTCAAAGGAATCTCACTGCCTTCATCAGTAACGAGATTAATGTTGGATCTTTGATCCAGCCTAGCAACTTTCATGTCGGAGCACCTTGTTTCTAGTCTAGCCTAGCGATATTAATTAGCAGAAATTCTTATTTTTCATTATGTATGTATGATCTTGATAGATAGCATCAGTAAAAATAAAATATGAACAAAATGTCATATACTCCAAAACATTATGTATATTTGTTAAGCTTAACATTGAACATTATTTGACTAACTCAAACAGAAAACAAACCATCATTTGGTTTTACTGACCTGAATACATAAACCTTTTGCTTTACTTTCATTCACTGTTGTACAAGACGTTTGGCCGTGCTAAGCTTCTGCTCCAATCACAACTTTTCTCATATTTCTCCTCACTTGTCTCTCTTCTCATAATCTGTTTCATCCTGTTGCTTTTACACTTTCTAACTTTCTACTACGCTTTTATATTTCTCTACGTTTATTCTCTTATTACTCCTAATTCTCTATCTTATCTCCTTTCTCCACCCTCTTCTCTCCACTTCATCCTCCTCCTCGCCTTCCTTCTCCGGTCTACTGCCTCTCTGATGTTAGTAGTCTCTTGCAATGCCTCTTTGCAAAGCTTACTTGCACATTTTCCAATTGTGCATTAATTGTGCTTTGTCCAATTGTTCCGCTGTCCAACTGTTGATGACTGAGCGCCTTGTGCTGTGGCTTCAAACTACTGATTATATTCGAAGTTGGGCTAAGTGGGGAACTTTGATAATATTGGCCTTATACTTAACAGTAATGACACCAGAATCTCTCCGGAGTTGACGGCTCTGATGTACTGATAGTCTGAACATGTCGAGACTGGAGATGAGTCAATCGGTTTTCTACCATCTCTCTCTCTCTCTCTCCCTCTCCCCCTTTTTACACATAAGGGCAGTGAAGTACGCAACTAGAAGGTTTGGAGCTTTCCCAACCCATAGATCACGACCCGCTAAAAGATTTACAAAGACCCATTTATGTACAGGAGAAGAATAAGTGCCCAGTCAATCTTTCCAGGGTTGAGGCAGGGCGAGTGATTTGTGTACGTGTGTGTGTGTCTAAGTGTACCTAGATGTGTTTTTTGTGTATGTGTGAGATAAAATGTGTGTGTATCTTATCTATTAGGCCAACTACTGATAATTCCCAGGATATGGCCCACAATAGCTATCTACCTTCCCAGATATCTATTTACTGCTACTTAAACCGAGGCATCAGGTAAAAGGAAACGTTTCTCAAAAGCTTCCAACCATGGAACGCTTCACTACCTAAGGCTTCGGTTAAACCCTCGTGCTGGCTCCACATGCTTGCACGCGGCTTGGAAAGATGTCCATGGAGGCTGTGAAGTGGTTTATGTTAGTCTGTACATATCACTCCCTCTTTCTCAAACACAGTGAGATAATTAAGTCCTGTGCTCAGAGTAACAAACACGAGACATAAAACCCAGAAATGATTAAGTCTAGTCCATCAGAATATCATAAAATTGTATTGGATTTTGTTGACCCTTTCTTTCTCTCCCCCCCCCCATGAATGCCTTCGTACTGCACACACACATGTCGAAAAATCGTAATGAACTTTATCTCTCTCTTCCTTCTCTCTCTCTCTCCCCCCTCTCTTTCTCTCTCCCCCCCCCCTCTCTCTCTCTCTCTCTCTCTCTCTCTCTCTCTCTCTCTCTCCCTTGCGCTCTTTCACACACACATAATTTAATCCTCTTCCTGGAAGCCGAGTCTCCAAACACGGGGTGCAATTTCGTGTTGCTTGAGTTTCTCGTTAGAAACTGCGTCTCTCCTTTCCTCTCTCTCTCTCTCTCTCTCTCATACAAAAGAGAGAGAGAGAGAGAGAGAGGAAGGGTGAGTAGGAAGGGCATCTCTTTAAGTAAATGGCTGGAGATAGTTTTTCCCGACAAAGTCATGAAATACGGATGAAGGCGTTATCGACTGAATACCCACTTTGTACGCAAAAGGATACAAAAGTGGAAAACATCTGACTCTTGTTACCCGTCTGTGAACTTTCCATTTCCACCGCTTATCATAGCCTTATCAAGCCTTATCCTACTAGTTTTACCAATTACAGCTGGGTGAACATGGCCCAAAAGGGAGGGATCGGTGCACATGCACATTTTTTTTCACTTGTACAGTTTTATCTGCATATTACTAGTCTTAAATTTGCCTATATTCATATATGTTTACATTCTTTCGCTCCATCCTCATAATTCCGTATCCTAGTCTACATATTTCCACCTTACCCACACATTCCCATCTCCACATATTCCTATCTCCTTGCCCACATATTCCTTTCAAGCGCCACATATCGTTAGTGGCTTAGAGCTTTGTGTTGATAATTACGTAAATTATCCCTCTGTCAGGACATGCTCAACAATCGTCTTATAAAGACTGTTTCCCATGTATATATGTTGGAGCGTTTGTTCACATAGTAATATTATTTTAACTAAACATATTATATTAGTAATATTTTTCTTACGTTAGGGTTGCACGTCTGGTCAATCATTTCCGTTTTCACGTAAAATTGGGTTTACAAAAACTTAATATGAAATAACATAATAATTTAATTTATATAATTATTTAGAGGACCGAATATAAACACTGAAAAGGGAATTGAATCGAAATCCTGAATATGTCTATGAATATCTTGGCCGAGAACTGATTTCCATATAGAATATTCAGCTCCTGACTTGCGGGGAAAGAATTCAGATGTGGCGCCGTAAATCCCCTGTTCCCATCAATGGAATATTTTTTTTAGGGGATGACAAAAGTTCTGGTCTGCTCGTTCAGTTGCACGCTATTCAGAAGAAAACGCAGAAAAGCAATTTTTACTCTGCGTATTCCAGAGTGTGCTGGTGTGGCCTCCGTGCTGTTTGGAATTCAATTCTAAGCTATAAGGGGATCGAACTGTTTCCGTGTCAGATATTGCTTTTGTGTGGATGTGAATGTACATGTGGGTGTGTGTGTGTGTGTTCTTGTTTATCATTCCGTATCTATCAAACAGTGACCAAATTGTGAGTGCTACCTCTCTATGCACAGTTCCAGCTCAAGTTTTGTGCTTCGTAAGGTGTAGATTCTATGCCGCTGTTGCATATTTTAGATTTGGACTAACATATGTTGTGTAGAGTGCCTAGAAATAGTTTTTTTCACGTTATTAATTGCCGCTGTAATGTTAACTTCCCATATGCTGCCAAAGTTTTCACATTATATTTGTATTATGAGTGTAAGACATGGTTATTATTAACTAAGAGTTATATGCGTTATTCCTGAACAAACTAACAGAAACGCTGACAATCTTTGGATCACGAATGTACATTCTGTGGTGGGGGTTCACCATCAGTTATAACGTACACATGTTTGGAATGAACTCTAGCAACCATATATCTGGCTCGGAATTTTGTAAGTATTCAAAGAGTTTAAGATCTTCCTATAATTTTATGCAGTTTTTCTCGATTTATTCACTCCACATTATTTATCCACTATGATTTATCCACTCCACATTCTACATTATCTGCAATCAAGTGTTAGAATCAGTTGTGATAGTGTTAGACTCGAGTCTTGGGAGACACCACTGTTCTCATTCCTACTGATCGACACCTCTTCTATGAATGACTTTGATTTCTGTCCTTCAGTTATTGCCTTGCTCAGTACAGTATCTTCCCAGCTATCGTGGCTTATTTCTTCATCTTATTGTTTGGAGTCAGGTTTCTGAATTAAGATTCCTACTTGATATCTTCCTATCATTATATTATTATCCCTTGCATTGATAAGCCCTTACATTGTGATAGGCCCTTGCAAACTTCACTACAGTTTTATACTGAAAACTAAGTGTTAGTGGTCATTGGTTCCTACTGGAACTTCTTGTTTCATTTGCTCAAAGTCTGTGCTATCCAGAAACAGTGAGACCCAGCCTGGATGGTTGGTCCCTTTATCTTATTTACATGCTTTGTACTAAATGCAAAGTTCTAAATATTTTTTTTTATAATACCCAACAACCTTGCTCACCCTCTGTCAAGCGCACTGAAAGGGGGTCTTCATACCCAGTCCACTTTCTTTCCATGTGTTAAATATCTAAAGATTAGATATTTATCGCTGATGAAAATCTTGGTTAATGTTGAAGATAGGTCTTACATAGTCTTCATATTTCTGCCACAACCATTAGTTATACACTGCATGCTGTATAACTGCTACCATTACCTGCTTTTGCCCCAGCCCGTCCTCCTAAGGTTTCCCAACGTTAAGAAAACGGTCAAATTAAAGTGTCCCTCTCCTAACCTATCAGAGGACCCAAAACAGAAAACAGGACATTACGTCTCTTTCGCGAGCAGCTTCCAAGTACGAAAATTATTGGCCTTATGTAACTCATACGAACGAAAAGCGACGCTCTTTGTATGACAGTTTGCTTACCCAGTTATGGTACCTATCATTAAATTTATGCATCCCTTAGTGTCTATGACAGTGACTCCTCAGAGTGTTCCTACTTCAGCAGTAGCTCCATCTCCTCTGTTTTAGTTGTTTACGATCTGGCAACCTCTGGGAACACTGAACATTTAATCATATAATTTGTGTCTCCCACTCATACATGAAAGAAGTGTCTGTCACAGTGTCTTTCTTTTAAGTTCATTTACTATGAGTTACTGTCACTATTAAATAAGTTATTATTGATGTTGCCAGAATAAAATATTGGAAACTGGAAGGTTATTTATATATGCAATACAACTTCAGGGACATTAGTAGGAGCCTTGAAAATGAAACCATAGAAATTATCGTTGCATGATCATATTGTGTAGTTACAAGTATGTAGTTAGAAGTGTAGTTACAAGTGTAGTTACAAATACGTACAGTATACCGCCGCTTGAAGTTCTCCATTGTGACTACGAGTTCTCTATTGAGCTACTTGGCACCTAGTTGTGCTTGCGGTAGTTGCTCTGCTCTTTCGGTCCGCCTCTCAACTGTCAGTCAACTGGTGTACAGATTCCTGAGCCTACTGGGCTCTATCGTATCTACATTTGAAACTGTGTAGGGAGCCTGCCTACACCACATCACTGCCTAGTTTGTGTGTGTGTGTGTGTGCTTGCTTTCGAGTTTATGAATTAGTAATTACTTCAAAACCATTCACATAACAGCATTATAAATTTTCTTCAATTTACCAACGATACATAACAACTGACAGACCCGTTCTCCATTACCTCAGAACAATTATTCATAGATACAACACAGAAATAACAGAATTTGCACCAAATTTCTCTTGCCCTCACGAAACGGGTAAATTGAATTGTGTGTCAGAGCTGTTTTGGTGTTGATGGAAATGAGTGACACAGTACACAGTGACAGAATGGGAGGTGGAGGGTGAGGGGGGGGGGGGTGGCAGAGCTAGGAAGAGAACGAGACTGAAGCAGAAGTGGAGGAGAAAGGTCGTGGAACAAGGAATTATTGGTAATTGGAAAGTAATTTTATATGCAATACTCATTCAGAGTCATCAGCAGGAGCCTTGAATATGAAATCATATAAATTATCGTTGCATGATCATATTGTATAGTGAAAAGTATGCATAGTATGTGGTGGAGAGTTGTAGAAATGGTGGTGGTTGTAGTAGTGGGGGTGGTTGCTATGTAGATGGTAGCAGCAGTGATGGAGAGGGTAGTAATAATGATGGTGGTTTTAGAGGCAGGACTGGCTCTGTTGGGAAGAGTATTAGTGTTGGTAGGAGTTGTAGTCGGTGGTAGTATTGAGTGACTGTAGGGTGAAGGAGAGTGTTGGCGGTCTTAGATGCACAACTGGTTGTGGTGGGGGGGTTTAGATGCACAACTGTTTTTTTTTTTTTTAGATGCACAACTGGTTGTGGTTTTTTTTTTAGATGCACAACTGGTTGTGGTGTTTTTTTTTAGATGCACAACTGGTTGTGGTGGGGTTTTTTAGATGCACAGCTGGTTGTGATGGGGGGGGGGTTTAGATGCACAACTGGTTGTGGTGGGGGGTTTTAGATGCACCGCTGGTTGTGGTGTTTTTTTTTAGATGCACAACTGGTTGTGGTGGGGGGGTTTAGATGCACCGCTGGTTGTGGTGGGGGGGTTTTAGATGCACCGCTGGTTGTGGTGGGGGGTTTAGATGCACCGCTGGTTGTGGTGGGGGGTTTTAGATGCACCGCTGGTTGTGGTGGGGGGGTTTAGATGCACCGCTGGTTGTGGTGGGGGGGTTTTAGATGCACCGCTGGTTGTGGTGGGGGGGTTTTAGATGCACCGCTGGTTGTGGTGGGGGGTTTAGATGCACCGCTGGTTGTGGTGGGGGGGGTTTTAGATGCACCGCTGGTTGTGGTGGGGGGTTTTAGATGCACCGCTGGTTGTGGTGGGGGGTTTTAGATGCACCGCTGGTTGTGGTGGGGGGTTTTAGATGCACCGCTGGTTGTGGTGGGGGGTTTTAGATGCACCGCTGGTTGTGGTGGGGGGTTTTAGATGCACCGCTGGTTGTGGTGGGGGGTTTAGATGCACCGCTGGTTGTGGTGGGGGGGTTTTAGATGCACCGCTGGTTGTGGTGGGGGGGTTTTAGATGCACCGCTGGTTGTGGTGGGGGGGTTTAGATGCACCGCTGGTTGTGGTGGGGGGTTTAGATGCACCGCTGGTTGTGGTGGGGGGTTTAGATGCACCGCTGGTTTTGGTGGGGGTTTTTAGATGCACCGCTGGTTGTGGTGGGGGGGTTTAGATGCACCGCTGGTTGTGGTGGGGGGGTTTTAGATGCACCGCTGGTTGTGGTGGGGGGGTTTAGATGCACCGCTGGTTGTGGTGGGGGGGTTTAGATGCACCGCTAGTTGTGGTGGGGGGGTTTAGATGCACCGCTGGTTGTGGTGGGGGGTTTAGATGCACCGCTGGTTGTGGTGGGGGGGTTTAGATGCACCGCTGGTTGTGGTGGGGGAGTTTAGATGCACCGCTGGTTGTGGTGGGGGGGTTTAGATGCACCGCTGGTTGTGGTGGGGGGGTTTAGATGCACCGCTGGTTGTGGTGGGGGGGTTTAGATGCACCGCTAGTTGTGGTGGGGGGGTTTTAGATGCACCGCTGGTTGTGGTGGGGGGGTTTAGATGCACCGCTGGTTGTGGTGTCAGTTTTAGATGCACAGCTGGTTGTGGTGGGGGGTTTTAGATGCACCGCTGGTTGTGGTGGGGGGGTTTTAGATGCACCGCTGGTTGTGGTGGGGGGGTTTTAGATGCACAGCTGGTTGTGGTGGGGGGTTTTAGATGCACCGCTGGTTGTGGTGGGGGGGTTTAGATGCACCGCTGGTTGTGGTGGGGGGGTTTAGATGCACCGCTGGTTGTGGTGGGGGGGGTTTAGATGCACCGCTGGTTGTGGTGGGGGGGTTTAGATGCACCGCTGGTTGTGGTGGGGGGGTTTAGATGCACCGCTGGTTGTGGTGGGGGGGTTTAGATGCACCGCTGGTTGTGGTGTCAGTTTTAGATGCACAGCTGGTTGTGGTGCCACAGTAGTGATTGTGGTTTTAATAGTAGTGGTGGTCTTTGTAAAATTAAGGGTGATTATTGTAGAAGTGGTGGTTGTAGGCAGTGAAGGTGGTTGTAATGATGGCAGTAGAGGCAGCAATAATTATAGTAAGAGTAGCAGTACATAGGTGTTAATAGAGGAAACACTAGTTGTGATGGAAGAGAGTAGCAGTACACCGGATCAGTTCGGCCACAACTGCTGTAATATGTATAAAATACACAACCACCTAGAAGATGAACATTGCATATACTTCCGCAAGTCACTGGAGAAAACAGAATAAATACCCATCACTCTCATTTTCTCTCCTTTTCTCTTACTGTCATATTTTTAATCAAATTTATATTTCCTTATACAGGGTATCTGAATTTTTACTTTTAGAAAAGGAGATTGTCATTCATTCACTTCTTCCTTTACGTTCATACTTCTCTGCTAATCATCACTTAGGAGCTCCTGTTAGAAATTTTTACTCAAGCCTTCGTCTCTGTGGGCATTTTCACTCTCCCTACTCTCCGTCTGACAGCGGTTGACAGACCCTCTCCCCGAGGGCTTCTCTCACACTCACCATCTCATACCCTCACCCTCCTCTAACCATTTACTGTTTTTCACAGCTTTCTTTTGCTTCTTGTCCACTTTTATTTTTTCTCCATGTATATATTTATTCATTTGTATATTAGAGTACTGAATATGAACAAAAGGTTTAGATAAATTATTATAGTACGAATCTTGTCTATTTCGCTTAAGCTCTTTAAATCATCTTCAGAGGCAGAGGTAAAGTGAAAACAATATAAAAGGCTTGACAGCTGTCAAGCATATTATTTAGGCTATTAACCCTGCAGTATTATGATGTAATCCAGTGGAGGACACGGGTCAATTTTATTTTCTATACTTATTGGTCGGTTGTGTCAGCTGGGGCGTTGTGAGAGTGCAGTTTTAACTTGTCATGTAGACGTTAGGACGTACCCAAGTGTATGCTGGCTGTTCATAGCTGAATAAGAGTGTTTGATATGTAGTGCTTCGGCTAAGCCCAATCTCATAATGTAGTAATGACTTAATGACTTAGTTGTGTTAGTTTAGGTTAGGTTTAGATAGGTTAGGTAAGGTTAGTTAGGTTCTGTCATATATCTACGTTAGTTTTAACTCAAATTTAAACAAATTAAATTATACATAATGAAATGGACAGATTTATCATTTCAGAGAAAAAAGAGAAATATATAAATTCAGGAAAACTTGGCTTATTAGGCAAATCGGGCCTTGCATAGTAGGCCGAGTACGCTGTTCTGGCTACTAGGTACAACATATATATATATATATATATATATATATATATATATATATATATATATATATATATAATATAAGGAATACACAGTGTCAGTCGATCTTTCAGTGCCAATCACATGCACAATATGCAATATTATCTCTGAGCGGTTTTAAGCAAAAGTTCCTATCCCTTGCAACATGGATTTTAAATCCCCTTGTGTCGAGGAAATTTTTACTTAGTATATTTTCTGGAGATCATTAAGGAACTTCTTACACAGGACCTTCAAGGATGCTACGTTAAATTAGCATTGATGTGTTACGCCTTATTAATAGGCCAAATTGATCATTATTTTTTTAATAGCCCCAATTAGGTTATAAGTGGAAAATATTTAGGTAGTCAGCCAAGAGAAATGTGACGGGCTCTTGTGCTTGTGGCAAACTGTTATGTAAAACATTTTGGAGAACTAATGGCCAACATTACGAGTGGAGGGAGAGATTATCATAACTCTGCACTACAAAGTGTTATGGAAATATATATATGCGAATATTGTATATTATCAGTATGAAATATTTATTTGTTTGACCTATCATATGATCATGATCATCATATCATGATGCTACGCACGAGATCACCCATAACGATGAACCGCTCATTATATATATTTTTTGGAGTATGTTCATGTTTCATGAATCACTGATGTTTGTCAATTGTTGTCCTTTGATGTTTTATATTTTTTTTATAAATTTTCTAAATATTTTCAAAAGAATACTTAGGTATGCTTAAATATTATTATTATTATCTTATTTTTATTATTATAATTATTATCGTAATATTACTATTGTGATTATTTTCTTTATTATTTGAATACGTATTTACAGATATTTTTATTGCAAAATTTATTTTATTTATTTTACTTTCTCATTATTATACATTTATCTTATATCACTTATGAACTTTGACTATTACTTTTGAGAATTTAGATTTGATGTCATATTTTTCTGTGAAACTTAGCGATGGCTTCTGTATAAAAAAAGAACATGATTGAATACAATGAGATGAGACTCAGGATAAAGAATCATGAAGAAAAATGTGAGATAAAATGTTAGGATTAGAAAAACCTATTAATTTTCTACCTAAGAAAACTAAACCAAAGGAAAGCATAAAGGGCCATAACAACAGCCGGCACATACCAGACTAATTTAATTTCAAGGCAGAAGCACCCATTAAATTGTTACCGGACCTGGTACAGTTATGGCCTGGCCGTGCTGACCCAACTAGAGGAAAAATTCTATTTTTGCCATTAATTAGCATGAGTTAACATGGAAATTGTCGTGAATTAGTTCGTTTGTTAAAACACAAAACTGGTATTGAGTTACCAATAAGAGAACATAGACAGAATGACTACCAAAATGAAATAGACAGGCAAGTAGACAGATAACAACGAATGCTACAGCAATATTTCTGCATATTATCAAAGAACTAAGCCTTGTAATAACTGATAATATGAACCTCACGGTTCACTCTTTAGCTCTCAGTAATTAAGAATTTAACATCTGTATGTATATTCATATATACATGAGTGCACACATATAATTAAATATTAATTTTGAGGAGGTAAAATCTGGAAGTCTATAAAGTCAACGAAAGACAAAGAGGAATTCACAAAAATCTGAGGGTCATTGTGTTCTGGTGCATGACATATATTTATAATAATAATAATAATAATAATAATATGATGATGATGATGACAATGATGTGAAAGTTGTTAAACATATCCCAGAGTACTCTTGACTTTGATGATTACGGTGATAATTTCGATGGGAATAGCGATGATGATAGTGCTGATCCCCATTCATCCCTTACACCCTTGGAAAAAAAGATATTTTCATACATCCCAAGTTAATTGTAATGTAGCAAGAGCATTTGGCAATTTGAACCATTGAATTTAGTGGTTGTGGTCTTTGTGTTTAAAGCAGTCCTGTTATATATTAAGAGGGGAAACAGTTAAGAAGACATTGCACAAGTGTATAAATGACTATAATTAAAAATAGACATTTACACTGCCGTTACAAGTTAAACTTTATGAAAAACAAATAACATATTTCAACTAATTATGCATTTATGGCCCGCAAGAATTTACAATATACAGCAAATATTTTACGGTACTTCCCACATATTTTGGGAGAAAAAATGCTGTCTTTTGTATTAATTCGTGAGCTGTGAATATTAAATCCAGAACTCGTATTGACGGAAGCGTCTAAGGACAGCTGATCACGAGATCTTTGTTTATCTTTAAAAGAAATGTATAAAGGAAATTCAGATATGCCAAGTATTCACAGATATATTCATAACAAAACTTAAGGGATGGAGTAGAGAATAGGAGTATTAGATAAATACATTAATAAATATTATTCCATAATTCCATTTTATTGTTGTAGTGTAAATTATAAAAGAGAATGACAAATTATAGAAGTCAACATACAAACAAATCTGAGATGGATAAAGTGGCAAACAGGTGGACAATGTATCCTGAGGACAGGGAGCTATCATGAAGGCTCACTGGTCGTAAGCAACTCTTGCAAACTCATGTCTGCTGCCCGTAAGACTCAAATTTCCCTCCTTTATTACAGAGTCATTACAGGACGACCTTACGACCCGACATTACTGGTAATGATACACCAGAGATGATTTGTTAGAGTCAGACACGTTACCAACCTTCCTTACCTCTGCCCTCTTAACCTGCTGACCCCCGCCTCACCCCCTCCTCATCTCCCTTGCTCTCCTCCACCTCCTTCCCTCCCTCTCTCTTTCCCTCCCTCCCATCGCTTCTTTCCTTCTTCCCTTCCTCTCTTCCTCGTACCTGTCGACTTGGAGGCATATTTCACATGCCCTCTGGCAGGCATATCTTATATATATCTTGGCAAGTATATCATATATGTATCCTGACAGGCAGATCTTGTATGTATCCTGGCAGGCTTTGTCACCAAGCACTGCACCTCATCATGACCAACAGCAGAATATGTTTACTGCAGGATTTTCCTTTCTATTTTTCGAAGCTATCAAAACAACATAGAATTATTGAGGATATAAATCCCATGTTACATCTCTGAATATTGTCCGACTGACCATTATTGACCTTAGCTATATCGCGTCTTGTTAACGGGAAATATATACTCGGCTGTAGCAGTTATCAGTGCGGACTGTTTCAGTATTGTAAACCAGGACAGTCTTAAGGTATATTGACTGGAAATTAATTGGACTGCATTATATTTGTGTTAACATAATCTTTTTGTGGTAACTGTAATTGCCCCTGAATTACCTTATCTGTAATTATTATTATTTGAATTCTAGATAATCGTATAACTGACTGCGATTTATACTATTTATGATGGGAATTAATATTACCTTTGTAATACAGACATATTCAGTGAGCATGTTCAATGACCGTAAAGGATTAACTTTGACCAAAGCTTTAGGTTTACCGCAATCTGTCTAAACTCGCTAAAATCCACATGAAATTATCTCTGTTGCATTTTACAGACAACAAATGTTTAGTAATGCATTATGTTAATTGCTTTACTCTGAGCAGGTTTTCTTTATCAAGGGAGAGTTATAACGGAAGAAATGACACATATTAGCCAGAAGACCAGAAATGAACGAAGCTCATCCGGATTAGTGGGATGATTAATATGCATTTGTTGAGTTTTACGAAGGTTCATTAAAATAATTTGTCTTAAGGGAAGTAAGTTATTATTGAGCGATGTGATGGCGAAATATTAACTATAGATAGATGATGATCGAAAAAAACAGAACTTTTCATTTTTATTTCTACATCCACTATATAAAAATCCTTTTCAATAAGAGAACAGTGAAAAAAAAAACGCAAGCCTATGATCCAAGATTTCGAAGCCTAAACAATGACCCCCGTTTTTCACCATTACTTCTCGATACTGGTATCCCTCTCAATACACACTCATTCCTACTGAGACCTCTTCTTAATACACAATACTACTTTACGATGTCTTTCTTACATACAGTTGAACAGTTGCCCCTCTCACATACAGTTTTCCCAGTCATTTGCTCCTCTCACACAGTTGGTCCTCTCACTTGCACAGTTGCCCCTGTCACATACACAGTGGGCCTTCTCACTTACACAGCTGCTTCTTTCATTTACACAGTTGCCTCTCTAACATACACAGTTGCTACTGTCACACCGTGGCCCCACTCACACAATTACCCCCCCCCCCCCCTCTTACCTCCACTCTTGCCCCCCACTCTCGCCTCCACTGTTGCCGCTCTCACTATAATGGTGAAATTAAGAAAAATCGCTCCTAAACTGTCCAAGTTAGGTTAAGTACTGAGCTCCAGCACACCTATCAATTAGTTGGTTATCTGCTTCTTTACAAAATAGTGTTTGGATTGAGCAACAACAGGTGACTTCCAGTGTGCTGCTCTATGGCGTAATACATTTTCACCACACACCATGAACACAGTTTACTTTCAATGTAAATTAGGTAGTATTTATGAAAGTGTCCGCTCGAAACGCTATGCGAGTTAGTGGTTTTGCAGGAATGTAAGAACACTAATGTTATGTTACTCTCACTAACCCAATGTATTTATTGTATATAAATAAAAAAGTAAATAACAAAAATATATAAATAAATGCAAAGTGAAACAAAGTAATTACACAATAGCAAGTAATTAGCAGGAACGGCAGTTGTCTGGAAACAACATATGCCAAGTGGTTGCATAATTATTTTCTAAAGTCTTTTCCTTCCCAGAATATTATTAAAATTCAAATAGAACGTGTCCTGCGTGGAATTAAGGCCTGAAGCCTTCCTCAAATCCCCAAGCTAATCTAACTCACAAAACTAGTTAATGCTTCAGTGAAAAGCACATACTTCAAGGTTAGGCCTTATATAGGCAATCATTTAGATCTTACACTCTCTAATTCTGGTGATGCGCACAATTTAAAGATTCAGTAGCTGGGCCTGAAGTGTCAGGAGAAGCTGGCAGGGTATGTTAGTCATAGTTAACTTTCTTAAGACTGTGAACTCCTATCTTGCTCCTTTCACAGGACAAGCTATTTGTGAATCTCAGCCTTAAAACATCAATGACACCAACGTGTCTCATGATACTCATGGTCACCATGTTAAACTGTTTCTTCTTCTAGTTGGATCTCACTGTAAGATACGGCTGAAAACACTCGAGTATTTACTCTAACCAGGACCCCATCCAAGTAAGGGGGTCATGGTTAGAGTCCTGCCTGCCCCCTGGTTAGGTGCAGGCAGTGTGTTTTGGAAGGCAAGCAAATTGTGTGTGTTAGAAGACAGGAAGACTGTATTTTGAAAGGCAGGCAGAGAGTATGTTGGATGGCAGGGAATGTGAAGATAGGCAGTGCGTGTTGGAAGGCAGGGAGATTGTGTGTTGGTCACCATCGCTGCGTCTCAAGCAGGAGTCGCGTTGGCTCCTTTACAAGGATGCTTGTATGTAGTCGGTGGAAAACAGGAAGCACTAATTAGGTCTAGTTATTTCACAATAGGCTGGGTCACACGGGGAGGGGGTTAGGTCACACGGGATGGTGCTGGGTCACAGTGTGCGGCGGGTCACATGGGAATAATAGGCTACTCGATGTGAATTATGCATTAGGTGAGGCTGAATGTGTGTGCAAGTGAAGCAATGTAAGGACTGTAGGCGACTGCATTTTCTCTATCTGTTTCTCTCTTTCTCACTTATTCGCGTCCATTGTTTTCATTCATGTCTCCTACCTTTGTTGTCCTAACGCTTGAATATCAGCTTGCCGCTACCATATTAGTTCCTTCCACCAATGTTCCCTGTTGAGCACTGTTGTTGTGCACAATAGTTGTGTACACTGTTGTGCACAGTTCCAGTTCCTGCCATCTTTCTTTGTTCAGTCCACTCAACTCAGGAACTTAAGCTACTGCATGTATCTGGACCAATTAAAGTTACTTGTTCAGGTAGGAGTTACATGCAGGATCTTTATACTCAAGATTGGGTCTCGCATGAGTTATATACTGCATTCATAGTTTTTTTTCTCTATATACCTAGCACAAATATTTGTTAGTTTAATGTGTGTGTGTGTGTACTCACCTAGATGTACTCACGTAGTTGTGCTTGTGGGGGTTGAGCTCTGGCTCTTCGGTGCCGCCTCTCAACCGCCAATGTGTGTGTGTGTGTGTGTGTGTGTGTGTGTGTGTGTGTGTGTGTGAGTACAAGTTGTCCTCCAAAATCACGGTTCTATCAAAAAAACTCACTTTGTAAGATTGTTTTTTTCTTTATGAAGATTGAAATTTACTCTTCCACACTCCCTCCCTTTAGCCAAAGCTCGTCGACCCTCACCTTCTCACACCCTACCTTGAGCCACAGGTCTTCTCTCCTTAACATCGCCCTACCTTACCTGAGGCAACTCTCTTTCCACCTACCCTTCCCACTCCCTTCCCATGGGCCAGCTCCCTATCCCAAGAATTTACTTGCTGCGACTTTTTTTCTCCTAACTTTGGTTTCTCTTAAGGTGAACTCCCCTGAATCTTTTGAGAGCACTGAGCTGTTCAGATGCATGTGCATTCTAAACAGTTTTAAACTCTGAACTTTACACAGTAAATAAGTTCTGTTGGTGTTCTACTAGACTTTCGAGCTGATATTTGTATGTAAATAAGTAATGCGTCTGTAAAATGGGCTTATTGTAATATTTAGAGTTATAAACTTCAAGTTTTCCTGACGTGAATTAAAAGTTTAGGCAACTGTGAGTTTTATTCTGTTATGCGTGTTATTTTGTGAGTATTATCAAGTTTGTGTTACTCTCCGAGTCCCCGAGTCTGTTATACCAACGTGTGAACGGCTTTGACAGTCATGATGAATACATAGTTTTAAATAATTCTTTCACTTTTTGAATCAATCATTGGTCTTGATTCCTTCAATTTAAAATCTCAAACTTCTTTACTTCCTTGTACACGCTTTTGCAGTTCCAATGTCACCTGTTACCATTCATGACTTATTTATTTGACTATAAAATTTATGTAAGTACTCGCCTCGTCTCCCACACTCCCTGCCTTCAATGGCCACCTGCATTTCCCCCTCCTCTTCCCCCACCTCAGGCTGCTCGTTTACCCTGGTTTGAATACTCCTTATTCCACGCCACTCCCTTTAGTGTCGGCCTCCCTGACACATCTGGTTAAGTGATCCGTTTCCGATTACAATGTCCAGGATTATGCTCTTGCTGCCTCAGTTACCTGCTTTGGATTTTTGTAAGGGATTTCAGTTTCTCGTATTTCTTGCTGACTGGATATAACTGAGCTTTACTCCTCTTATTAGTGGCCTGGTTCCCTCTCTGACGACTGTTTTTTCGGTCTGTGATTCAAAGAATACATTAAATGGGCCGAGGCACTCTGGGTAATTATGTGGACACTGGCAACTAGGGAGGGTTACCCACCTTGGGGCCTCGCTGAACGGCACGGTCCAATTCTCTGAATGCCACTTTGTTTCCCCATGTTAATAGGCCACTCTTGCTTCCCGCTGTCTTTAATTCTAGGTAAATGCTTCCAATAGTCTAAAGCTGAGTTCTGAAAGCAGTTACGTGGGTACATACCAAAGTTAACTACCTAATCTCGATTGTGGGAACTATGCCAGTATTCGAGAGACTGTGTATGAGAACCGACCCAGTGGACATGTAAGAAATAAGTCAAGTTGTCTGTCAAGCAGAATTATCCTGAAATATTGTATTTTCAAATAGTTTTCTTAAGAAATAATGAAGCTCTCTATTACATTTATATTTTTGATTTTATTGTTTGAGTTAAAACTCGCATAGAAATATAATCAAACCTAACCTAACGTATAACCCAGTCTAACCTAAGTCAGTAATTCATGTTATTCATTTAATATTGATACATGAATTACTGACGTAGTAATTCAAGTTGTTAATCACTCTGATTAAGAAAATCTGGCCTTGCATACTAAGCAGAGTAGTGTGGCTGTCCTCTAGTGTGGCTGTAAAATTATGTAACTGAATGTTTGTGAGCTATATATATGTGGCAGATTGATATAATCTTGGAATGTGACTGGAGACGGGCCTGGTATGTCTACTCCATAAAATAATTAATTTTCAGATTCTGTGATCTGCTGTCCCTTCGGTGTGTACTCCTGAGTGTGTGTGTTTGTGCCTGTGTGTACTCACCTAATTGTACTCACCTAATTGTACTCACATAATTGTGCTCGCGGGGGTTGAGCTCTGGCTCTTTGGTCCCGCCTCTCAACTGTCAATCAACTAATGTACAGGTTCCTGAGCCTACTGGGCTCTATCATATCTATACTTGAAGCTGTGTATGGAGTCAGCCTCCACCACATCACTTCCTGATGCATTCCATTTTTGTCTACTACTCTGACACTGAAAAAATTCTTTCGTCTCTATGGCTAATTTGGGCACTCAGTTTCCACCTGTGTCCCCTAGTGCGTGTGCCCCTTGTGCTAAATAGCCTGTCTTTATCTACCCTATCAATTCCTCTGAGAATCTTGTATGTGGTGATCATGTCTCCTCTAACTCTTGTCTCCCAGTGACGTGAGGTTTAATTCCAGTAGTCTCTCCTCGTAGCTCATACCCCTCAGTTCGGGTACTAGTCTGGTGGCAAACCTTTGAACCTTTTCCAGTTTAGTCTTATGCTTGACTAGATATGAATTCCATGCTGGAGCCGCATACTCCAGGATTGGTCTGACATACGTGGTATATAAAGTTCTGAAACATTCCTTACACAAGTTTCTAAAGGCCGTTCTTATGTTGGCCAACCTGGCATATGCCGCTGGTGTTATCCTCTTGATATGCGCTTCAGGGGACAGGTCTGGCGTGATATCAACCCTCAGGTCCTTGATACGTATGTATTTGTGTGTGTGCGTGTGTGTATGAGAGCGAGAGAGCGTAAGACATGCACAGTGCAAACATCGTCATTGTGTACTGGATGTGATAGGAGGTTGAAATTCTCCTCACGTTCGAGACAGTCTGAGGTGAATATCTTGTTTGAGAAACCATCCATTACGAAGACTAAGGGGAAAAAGAGAGAGAGAGAGAGCGAGCAGGGAAATTTTACTTTTGGCTAATGGATTGAAAAGTGTGCTGTCTCAGTTGCTTGAGAAGGTCGCTCTAGATATTGTAAATCGTAAAAGAACCAGACTGAAAAAAGCTGAGAATAATAATACTATAATGCTTAAATTTTCGAGAAGTTTTCATGTGCAGTTGCATAGAAATGTCACCACCATTTTGAAATGTGTCAAAATCAACTGTAATCAGCACTTACAGATGTTAAGGAAGCATAATGGTTTAATTTCCTCTCAAATCGACTTAACCCTTCAGGTGCCAGAGTCACAAGAGTCCGACGGTAACAGACTAAGAGCAACACAAACACTTGGAGTCTATTAAGAAACTCTCCAAATATACATTTTCACATGACAAATATTTGTCACAATAGTCACTTCGGTTTACGCTAAAAAATTTCATTTATTCTTTCACTTCAATTCCCAGACAGCCCTGTGTAACACCGGTTGATGTTGTTGTAAAATGATTAGGTTGTTGTTGACCGGGGATGGTCGAAGGTTACTCGGTAGTGGGCAGGAATTGGAGTACCAAACGTCTGCTGCTTTTTCCTTAGTTTATTATAAAAAAATATATATCTTCTACACTGGGCCACGAACTAGCTTGGAGAGTGTGAGGAAGTGCGTGGTGACGCTCCGTCGCCCAGGGCGATCTCTGAAGGTCTGAGGGCTGCAGGCGCAGAGCTACTTTCAGATCTGCTGACAACGTTGTTGATACCTATTAAGTTGTTTAGCTTAGCGCCGGCCATCATAAGAGGGTATTGGGTCACCCCATGTGTATGTCCATGGCGCCTAACTGGCGTCCAACACCTGAACCTTTAGTCAAAGCTGTGATGTAAACTTCGGGTGGAAAAATACATTTCTTTCAATCCGAGATAAGCATTGTTCAAGAATATTAAAGAATCGTTGTTTGGACCAAATTGTTTTCTGGTGTTTGATTTTATATATATAATTATAAAGAAAATAATATTTGAGTAAACATTGTAAATTTTATGCCAAGATTCCTCATGCAAAACAATTTACATCTTATTTGTTTTTATATAATTGTGATTACAATCACTTAAATAAAATTGTTATTGTTGCTAGTAATAGTAGTCCTCGCCTAAATAAACTTATCTAATTTAAAACTTGACACATGCGACATGTGTTAACACTTTTCATAAGTTTTACCGTCCTTTTTGCAATATATGCAAATTGTATTTATATATGTTGCGGTACACATGCTGGGCGTAAAAAGTGCGGTACACATGCTGGGCGTAAAGAGTGCGGTACACGTGCTGGGCGTAAAGAGTGCGGTACACGTGCTGGGCATAAAGAGTGCGGTACACGTGCTGGGCGTAAAGAGTGCGGTACACGTGCTGGGCGTAAAGAGTGCGGTACACATGCTGGGCGTAAAGAGTGCGGTACACATGCTGGGCGTAAAGAGTGCGGTACACATGCTGGGCGTAAAGAGTGCGGTACACATGCTGGGCGTAAAGAGTGCGGTACACATGCTGGGCGTAAAGAGTGCGGTACACATGCTGGGCGTAAAGAGTGCGGTACACATGCTGGGCGTAAAGAGTGCGGTACACATGCTGGGCGTAAAGAGTGCGGTACACATGCTGGGCGTAAAGAGTGCGGTACACATGCTGGGCGTAAAGAGTGCGGTACACATGCTGGGCGTAAAGAGTGCGGTACACATGCTGGGCGTAAGTCTCGTCCTATTCACACAGCCCTTGACAAAGCACTCAGGAGAGTGCGAAAGACTTGGTGTAACTTCTGTACATAAATTTCACAAATACACACGTATAGATTTTTATATTATCATATAATGTAGTACACTAGTTCAGATGTATACCTGAGTGTAGCTTGCTTGCGTCCCGAACTCTTATCACGGGTAAAGTGTACATGCTGGCTTGTCAGTAAGTTTATGTGCTGGCGTTAATAACCAACCCTTCTATGGTTTATGGACCCTAATCCTAACAGCAAACTGAAACCAATCATACTGGAATTGGTGTGATGATTATGTATCGTCTAATATAAGAAAAGACTGCAAAGTGGTTGATGTGTTTGCCAATTCAGAGCGAGATTGGTAAATGGTTTATTGGTCGGCCAATACAAAGACTAAAATGACCTTCACTGCGACCACACCAGAGATATCTGGGTAGCCTAGCGTGGCGGAGCACGTCCTAGCTCACCCTGAGATGGATGGTGACAATTTCCGTTTCTCTATCTCCACCCATGGCCTGGCAGCAAGAAAGGGATGTGTCTGATACAAGGATAGAATGTGTCCAATACGAGGATGAAAAAGTCCGATACAGGGACACACTGAAAGAAAATGTCCTGTACGGAGCCATCCATCATGAAATAGGTTGTACAGTGAGCCAAATAATCCAATTGCGTCTCTCTCTCTCTCTCCCTCTTTGTTATATTTAAACAAGGGATAATTAGAAATGAAGTAGTTACAATTGAAACTAAAAGTTAAGAGCTGTTATCATACATGAGCTCATCTCAAGCCTGACTCTTGAAAGTATTTTATTTTAAGAACTTATCGTTAGTTTCTATTACGAATACAACAAAATTATAGTAAATAACAATGAAGATAGTTGCTAGATGAAGCAGGAGCCTTTATATGATCGGTTGATTTAATTTTATTCATAACTACGTGTTAACTAAACATACTTCAAATTCTGATAATGAACTACTTTGCTAAGAATGTTGCAGTACATGTTCTGTCCTCTCTCTCGTTCTCCATTTCTCCTCGGAAGTTTATTACCATGTCAGAGGCCGAAGACATCCCTCGCTCCAGCACACAAGTCCCCGGTCCCCCACTGGTGGATTGGCAAGGCATTGTCTTCCCTCTCACGTCTCTTGTTGTTCCTACGCCAGGCAGCGTCGGCCTTTGTATGTTCATATTTCTAAATCTGAGAGGAAAAATTCCTTCCCTCATGCATGCTTTTCATGTGTTTATGCTGCCTTCTGTCATGCATCCACTTGGTCCTGATCTCTGAATTTGCATTCATAATTTAGTAGCAGTATTCAATTCTGTTTTATATATAATATATACTTGAAGAGGGAACCCAGTGCTCCTCGGGGTGACAAGAGGACACATCTTCACCACTCACTATCTTTATCAATGTAATCATCCTTACTACACACTATCTTCATCAGTGTAACTATGTTCACTATAATCACTATAACCAATACACACACTATCTTCACTGTAACCATCATTACTACACCCTATCTATCAACTACACTGTAGCCTTTTAAAACTATTCACCTTCCCTCTCCTTCTCCATCATCCCTACGCTTCACCTTCCCTACCGTTGAAGACCTAACCCATTCATCACCTACCCCTGCCCATCACTATCTTCGTTATCCTTCACACTCTTCTAACCTTCTCCACCTTTCGCACCTTTTAACCTCTTTATCCATTCACAATATGTACTCGCCATCATCACTTTTCCTACCCCTCACCACCCTCCTAATCCAACACTATTTTTACTGGCCATTCACCACCTTCCTTATCGTTTTCCAGTTTCCCTACCTTTCACCACCTTTTCTCCTTCTTGCTACTTTCCATTCATCCCCGTAATTTTAGTGAGAGTTGAGTCTATTTATGTCGCGAAATCAGAAATATTTACTACCTTACTGGTGAGACTACCTTACAGCCTCCTCCCTTTCTCCATCTTTTTATTACTTTCCCTTTCAAGCTGCCTCTCTTTTTTACAACTCGCACACTGTCTTCCTTGACTCTCAGCACCCAACATTCCGAACAAATCAATGTCTCCATTGCGACTCGAAGTAAACGAGAACGAGCAACTTGTTTGTAGAACACTTTAATTCAGTTTTATCAAGTTGCCTGGAATAGGCTGCGATGGGCCCCGCTGAGTTTTTAGCGCGGAAGAGAGACAAAAGAAAAGAAAAGAATAGATTGTGTACTGGAGCAAGAGAATGACATAAAAGTTTGGTCAAGATAGTGGCAATATATGTGGAAGATCGCCAAGTATTGACGGTACAAGAGTCTAACCTAAGGTCCAGAAGAGCATCTGGGATTAAGCTCTAATACTATAATTTGAAAATACTGGAGTTGCTGTGGAAGAACATTTCAAGGAACAGATAGAAGAAATGTGATAATAACAAAAAATTAACACTTTCTCCAACTTTTTCTATAATTTTCTATCTTTTTAACTGTTAACAACGACTCTCTTATATATTATCTCCTTTTTTTTATTCCACCAACGTTTTATAATCTTTACTCTATCTACATTATCTATATTAACTCTCTTTCATCATTTTAAAACCATAAACGTGTTCTATCTTTATGTAACTATCGTTTTGATTTTAAGTCTCCATTTTTCCTTGCAATCAGAGAACTGATTGGCTTAGGGAACCCCGGAATATAGTGGTGTGTGTGTGTGTGTGTGTGTGTGTGTGTGTGTGCACGCGCGCGTGAGCTGTGGGGTAGGTTGCCATGGCAACATTGAGAGTATAATAAAATATTTCACAGTCAAAGCGCTTTAAATTCTCACAAAGCAGGACTAGTGGGTTGCAGCCACCACCATGATGCTGCTACCGTAACCTGCGCTCATATATATCACGGATTTTTGCCTCCTCTTCTAACGAATGAATGAATAATTATTCCTCTGTACACCAGTTTATTGTGCCAAAGTAAAGGAGAAATTTCCGCGTTTCTCTCAAAACCTGAGAGATTTTCCGCCTGCTCAATTACCAAGTTTTACCCAAGTTCTTAATTAATCGTGGAACTTGGAATGGCTTTATCTCTACAGCATCAGACAGAGTAATGCTGTGTCTGCTACTGCATAGTGGCTTACAATATTATATTATGTTCATATGTTTATATATATATATATATATTATATATACATATTTATGTTATATAGGTGTTACCACCTCTTGTTGTATGTGTAGGGGACCCTCAGCCTTGAAGAAGACGATATGTATTATCCGGGGGAGCCTTGTGGGACACCCACTAACACTTGTATATTGTCATATCCTACAATCCCCTATATATTGTGTATTTTCTAATTTTATTTTAGTTAATACTTCAGTACACAAAATGGGTTACAACATTGCTTACATGCAAGGTACCCGGCTAGTTGGCACAGGTGTGTGTGTGTGTGTGTGTGTGTGTGTGTGTGTGTGTATATATATATATATATATATATATTATATATATGTATATGTATGAATGAAAACTCACACCCCAGAAGTGACTCGAACTGGGGTGTGAGTTTTCATTCGCATATAGTCCTGGGGACCATTCAGGCTTGTTCGCATGTATATGTATATGTATATATATATATATATATATATATATATATATATATATATATATATATATATATATATATATATATATATATATATATATCTCCCTGAAAACACACAACGAACATCAACGAATCGCCACATCAACGAACAAAAATTTCGTCCAAATATTCGCACATTTTGCACTGAATTTTGTAAGGTATGAGAAAATCTTTCCAGTTTTAGCCATATCTGCCTCATTAATGAGTGTCGTGGAAGGCCTCCACCGACACCACATTAGCATTTTTTACCATTTTCATCCATAAATTTGCATAGAAAACGCAAATGGTAAAACCAAATGCGCAGCTTGTATTACTCTCACGACGTGAATATTTCTGCTAAATTCAGATTTTATAGATTTTTTTCGAGAGGGCGGAGGACATATTTATATGATCTGTTTACGCAAATACAAAGAAGATGAACATTTAAATAATTTAGTAATGCATGAACTCGATTCATGCATTACTAAATTATTTTGTCTTGAAATCGATTAACATATTTTCAGCGATTTTGACGACGAGAAGATTTGTGATAATAGGACTTGAGAATATACTAAATTTGGGTCTTAATTACTTTCTTGCTGTAATTTATTCAATAATCTTAACATAATGAGCATAGTGCTGATGTACTGTATAAAATTTGCATTACAATATTGCCGATATTGTTTTAATTGGCTATCGGTGTTTGTGCGTAGTTAATGAATTCCTATCCTCGCATAATTATGCTTGCACTTGTACAATAACTCCCTACTCTCCAATTCAATCTATGCTGAGAACACTCTCACCCATCCAATCTATGCTGAGAGCACTCTCACCCATCCAATCTATGCTGAGAGCACTCTCACCCATCCAATCTATGCTGAGAGCACTCTCACCCATCCAATCTATGCTGAGAGCACTCTCACCCATCCAATCTATGCTGAGAGCACTCTCACCCATCCAATCTATGCTGAGAGCACTCTCACCCATCCAATCTATGCTGAGAGCACTCTCACCCATCCAATCTATGCTGAGAGCACTCTCACCCATCCAATCTATGCTGAGAGCACTCTCACCCATCCAATCTATGCTGAGAGCACTCTCACCCATCCAATCTATGCTGAGAGCACTCTCACCCATCCAATCTATGCTGAGAGCACTCTCACCCATCCAATCTATGCTGAGAGCACTCTCACCCATCCAATCTATGCTGAGAGCACTCTCACCCATCCAATCTATGCTGAGAGCACTCTCACCCATCCAATCTATGCTGAGAGCACTCTCACCCATCCAATCTATGCTGAGAGCACTCTCACCCATCCAATCTATGCTGAGAGCACTCTCACCCATCCAATCTATGCTGAGAGCACTCTCACCCATCCAATCTATGCTGAGAGCACTCTCACCCATCCAATCTATGCTGAGAGCACTCTCACCCATCCAATCTATGCTGAGAGCACTCTCACCCATCCAATCTATGCTGAGAGCACTCTCACCCATCCAATCTATGCTGAGAGCACTCTCACCCATCCAATCTATGCTGAGAGCACTCTCACCCATCCAATCTATGCTGAGAGCACTCTCACCCATCCAATCTATGCTGAGAGCACTCTCACCCCATACAATCGGGAAATAAAATTTCAGATCTATGAAGGAAGTTAACAGTTCATGTCAAATAAAAACTAATTGAAAAGTTTTAAGCACATGCTGAATTCGCTCATTTCGGAGAGTGGTGGATATAAATCGAAAATATATCGCATTGGCTGTAGGCCTTCTTCACTGGAAGACCAAATCTATGTAGACAAATTCCGCTAGGACCTTTGAGTTTAATATTTCAATATAGTTCCCAAATGTTTCTCTTTAAAATATTTTCTGCTTCCTTTGGTTTTAAAGGAAATACTTGATTTAATCACTTGTAAATATATCCATGGTGTTATTGTTTCAATAAAGGAAAATACTCAGGATAGCCTACGGATGAACTAAGGCCATATCATGTGGCTAAAACCACCCTTCACCTAAAGTGTTCCCGGTAATGTATTGTAAATACGTCTAGATTAATTACTCAGAACCGTGGTTATTAAAATATGACTTTCCTTCATAGACACTGTAAGAGGTGAGGTTTCATCCCAGTTTATAGAAATTACCAATAGAATTTCTGGAGTCCTAGACTATACAATACTTTCAGTTCGATTATCACGACCAATGTTTATACACTAGATCACAATAACAATAACCAATGTTTATACTCAGTCTTATGATACACATGTTGTATATATTTAATATATATTTATTATCTTTGTATGCCTATGTATGACCGCTGGTTATGTCGTTGAATCCTCCCCCTCCCCCCTCTACCGGCTCTGCCAGTGTTGCCATCTCGTATCCATGCGAATTCTTTAACTGTGTGCATTTATATGGATCATTTTCTACTGTTGTCCATTATGTATACCAGGTGGTAGGTGATTATTGTGTCTTAGTGAGGTGATATATTTTGAGGAACTTGTGAAATGCCAAGGTGCTGTATGTGATATTATTCCTCTTACCTCATGTGTTATTGGTTGACACGCCACCATCCTTGTTGGTATTAGCAGCATATAGGAGGCGCTAGTGGTCCACTTCGCTAGGCAAAGTTCCTGGTGTTGGCTAGTGTTGATTGATGCAGTTTACAGACTTGTGATTGATGTATCATGCCCAGTTGTTGAGAAGCTGGATATAGTATTAGTGTGTGTTATATTAGTAGTGTGTTGTAGTATTACTGTTATGGAAGGTTCTTAATGCCAGTAAACTGGAATATTTGTTGCTAGCTTTTTACTCCCCTAGAACCTTGAGTGATATAAGGCCAGGCTATGTGTTCAGTGATGCTGAAGGTTACTACCTTAAGATAGGTATATGGAGATTATCTCCCCGACCATGACACCTCATACCTGCAGATTTGGAAATCCGCAGAAAATAAACGCAATGTATCATAATTTTCTCTAAAAAAATATAGTGCGTGTCTCAATTTGTATGTCGTAAATCAGGGAGAGGAGTTACAAACTTTCCTTCAGATAAAACAGTGATAAAGTTCCTGACTAAACTTTACTTACATTAGTTATCAATCGGTTAACTTTTGTAGTAAATATTTGATTCCGAGTTAAAACCAAAGTACGTTTAGACATTCATAGTGCTCAAAAAAGGATTAGGTAGTTATGAATAGAAATGTGTGATGAAAAAAAAACAGATCGAGGGAGAGAGAGAAAGAGAACTTGCAGATTCATACAGTTAGGAGTAAATCTAGGCATTCATATACCCTCTTCTCTATCAACTCCAACTTCTACGCACTTCTTCGCTTACATCTTCATCACACCTCTTTCTTTCAACTAGTTATAATTATCTTTACAACGCTCTTTCTCATCTCTTTCATGTTGTTCTCCAACTATACTAATCCTTCCTTGCCTAGTTTTCTTCACATATAGTGAAGAATTTGTTGCTAGCTTTTTACTCCCCTAGAACCTTGAGTGATATAAGGCCAGGCTATGTGTTCAGTGATGCTGAAGGTTACTACCTTAAGATAGGTATATGGAGATTATCTCCCCCGACCATGACACCTCATACCTGCAGATTTGGAAATCCGCAGAAAATAAACGCAATGTATCATAATTTTCTCTAAAAAAATATAGTGCGTGTCTCAATTTGTATGTCGTAAATCAGGGAGAGGAGTTACAAACTTTCCTTCAGATAAAACAGTGATAAAGTTCCTGACTAAACTTTACTTACATTAGTTATCAATCGGTTAACTTTTGTAGTAAATATTTGATTCCGAGTTAAAACCAAAGTACGTTTAGACATTCATAGTGCTCAAAAAAGGATTAGGTAGTTATGAATAGAAATGTGTGATGAAAAAAAAACAGATCGAGGGAGAGAGAGAAAGAGAACTTGCAGATTCATACAGTTAGGAGTAAATCTAGGCATTCATATACCCTCTTCTCTATCAACTCCAACTTCTACGCACTTCTTCGCTTACATCTTCATCACACCTCTTTCTTTCAACTAGTTATAATTATCTTTACAACGCTCTTTCTCATCTCTTTCATGTTGTTCTCCAACTATACTAATCCTTCCTTGCCTAGTTTTCTTCACATATCTTACATTTTCCACTTTATAATACAATTTATTTATACTCTTTTACTCATTATATTAATTTGTCTCCTCCCTCTCTCCTGGATATCCATTAATATTTCTGGTCTCTCGCCTTATTCATTTCCATTACCCCATTTTCCCCCTGCAATTCATTCCCCTTTATTATTTCTCTTCCTGTGCCCCTTCTCTATACCAGGGGCCTGGCTGAGCGAACAGCTCTCGGGAATCGTAGTCCTAAGGTTCCGGGATCGATTACCGGTGGAGGAGGAAACAAATGGCCAGTTTCTTTCACCCTGAGGGAACTGTTCACCTAGCAGTAAATAGCTACCTGGGAGTTAAACAGCTGCTATGCGCTGCTTCCTGGGGATGTGTAACAAAAAGGAGGCCTGGTCGAGGACCAGGCCGCAGGGACGCTATGCCTCGAAATCATCTCAAGATAACCTCAAGATGACCAAGATATGCCTCATTTCATTCCATCATTCCATGATCCCCTCTCCCCCGTTTACTTGAAATTTACGCACTAACGTCTTCCTCTCTTTCAATTAAAAGTTTTCTGTTGTCTTAGTAAGGCAATTTGGAAAGTAAACTCTGCAATGAAAGGAAATGTTTGAGTGGTGGAGGTGGGCAAGGTATTCCGAGCGCTGTATTAGTGTTCAGTGTATTATTAGTATCATAAATACTTTTTGTATTATTGGTTTCATCATAACTATAATTGCTATTGATTTTGGTGTAATTATTATTATTAAATATTGCTTATTATTTATGAATTCATAATTAGAATAATATCTAATTATGGATATATTTCTCACATATTTTGCTAAGCACAATATAACGTATGGTAATGTAACTGGTGGTGCACTGGACAATATAGAGAGTATGGTGGTATAACCTGAGAGTATGGTGGTATAACCTGCACTAAGCAATAAAGTGAGGGAGTATGGTGGTGAAGCCTGGTGGTGCACCAGTCATCATAGATTGGGAGTTTGGTGGTCCTTATGGTATGCACAAGTGAACCAAAGGTATAGAAGCGTACGTCTCATTACTAATCAAAGATGTGTGTGCAAGTAAGATATGAACTATAAATAGGAAAATAAAAAATAAAGACAGCTTTAGAAAAGAATTAAACAAATTAATATAACATAAAACAAGATAACTAAAATAAGAAATAATGAAGGAAGAACAACCACGAAAAACAGTTATTACACAAAACACCAACAGCGTAAAAAAAAAAGATACATCAGAAAATTAAACAATTAAAAAAGATGATAAAAGCAACGATAAACAAAAAGTAACTTTAACGAAAAAAATGACATGATACAGATACATAAGATAAAATGATATGACGCGAAAAAATAAACGGAAGAAGTGGAGATGAAGGGAAGGAGAAGCACTCAGGAATATTAGTTGATGCTGAGACACCTCTGGGGCCATGCCCTGGGAGGGTGCTGAGGTGGGGGTTGTGGGGCGGGGGTTGTGGGTTGCGGGAGGAAGAGTAAGCTGGGGGCTGTTGTTGTGTGGGGTAGGGAGAGGATGCTGAGTTGAGGGTTGTGGATGTGGGAGGAGGGGGATGCTGGGTAGGGGTTGTGGGATGGGGGCGGAGGAGGATGCCGTGGTGGGGGGGGGGGGTTGAACGTTGGGGTAGAACGATGATGCTGGGATAAAGATTGTGTTGTTAGGGGGAGGAGAATGCTGGGGGGTGGGATTGTAGGGTGGAGGATGGTGTGGTGAGGGTTGAGGAGTGGGGGAGGAGGAGGATGCTAAAGTGGGGGGCGGGGGCTGTTAGGTGGAGTAGGGTGTTTGTGAGGGGTTTGGGGATGTGTGAGTAGAATGCTGTGGGAGGGGGTTGTGGGGTGGCTATGATGTTGGGCTTGGGGGTCGTGGAAGGTGGAGGACGCTGAGGAAGGGTTTGTAGGTTGAACAATGTTGAGGAATTTTGGGAGGCGGTTATGCAGTGTATGTGGAGAGAAAGTGTGACAGAACAATGAGTAAAACCCTCGCTGGAAAAGTAAGCGATACAGGAAGGGTTTTGGCAAGCTTGCAAGTCAAACGAGAAACAGAAAGGTCACAATACACGGAAGTAAAGTTGGTATACAGTCATTTATCTCCATGTTTTTGCTTTCTCTCTCGTACCTACCAAGAGTCGTCTTCACTGTCAGGTTCAACAATATGGAATTTATTTTATTTGCTCCTCGATGGGGTGTTTTATTCATTATGTCACTGTTGCTGGCTGAATGGTCACGGATATTGTTCTCTTGCCCAGCCTTTTACTGTGTCAAAATATGTTCTTTAATGTGTTGTTGGAGACATTATTATAACCTATGTTCGTTACAAAGTCAATATATCGAGTGTGGCTACAAAGTATAGTAGATTAAAATTATTCGCTGGAATCATGATTACTTCTATGCTGTAAAAACATTGTGCAGCCGTCGTATGATGCTGGGTGTGTAGTGTGATATATTTTAATATGATCCGCGGTATTTTGTTATCCTCTCTAGCGTTCAGCTTTACGAAGAAAACGCAATGCCTGGGTGTTGTGTCGGAGCTGGAAGCTTTCTTTCTCTGTTATCGTTCTCCGGTCCCATCTTTATCCACTTTGAATTTAGTATTATTCTACAACAATTAGTTTGTATAATACGTTCCTAAGTTTCAGTTAGAAAGCAAACACATTGAGGTACTTTATTTCCACCCGCTTATTATAAATCCATTGCACAAAACAGCGAACTATTCAAATCACTCGCAAACACTGCTCAAAATGTATTAATATATTATAAGCTAGCTATTTCCACGGTCATTCATAAATATAAAAATGCAATAAGACATTTCCACTTATTTATAATTGTCTTAAATGGCTCCAAGCTGCCTCTACAAAGCTCTCTCTCACCAGCACCACATTACCCAACTCTGTTGAGCGTAAATGGGTAGCCTCGACCGACGTCATTAATCTTCATAATTTTACCACAAATTACATTCAAACCAGAAACCATAATTAACAGAACTACGCGTCTCTACCTGGTGTCTGCCTTATTTAGCGTTGTGTGTGTGTGTGTGTGTATTCACATGTATTCACCTAGTTGTGCTTGCGGGGGTTGAGCTCTGCTTTTTCGGCCCGCCTCTCAACTGTCAATCAAGCAACTGTAACTAAGTACTATTTTGTTGCTCTCGCTCACACAAACACACACCCAGGAAGCAGCCCGTAACAGATGTCTAACTCCCAGGTACCTATTTACTGCTTGGTAACAGGGCATCAGGGTTCAGGAACTGTGCCCATCTGTCTCCGCCGGGTGCGGGGATCGAACCTCGGTCCCTAGGTCCACGAGTCTAGAGCACTGTCCACTCGGCCACCAAGTGGGTGGGTGTGTGTGTGTGTGTTTAGTGTGAACGCGCGATTATTTTGTTAACGATTTGATTGGCAAATTTGCATTAAATTAGTTTATCAATAAGCGCACAAACATAGACAGCTCATCTAACCTATTGAGGTCAACGTTCGTTATTCCTATTGAGCGTACAAATTAAACCGCTTGGCCATCCATTGAAGCACCAAATTTGCAGTCAGGTGTCATTAACTTATATATGTATATTGATTTTTTCTCAGTACATGTTAGTGTACGTGTTTGTAGCAAAGCTTTGATCACTTCTTAGTTCATTCTTAGTATTATTATCTTTTCAGAATAGTAAATAATAAGTTATGCTCAGAATAATAGTTATAACAATATTGAAAATAATATTATTACAATAACAAAAATTCATTAACTTCGAGGTAAAACAAAATATAGATAAAAGAATAATGAGAAGAGCGTGAGATTTTCTCAGTTTTTTTCATCCAATAAAAGGGGGCCAACGTCATATAAAATAAAAGACAAAGACAAATTACCTGAATAGATATCAGGGGCTGCTGTGATATTTGTCAAGCAAACATTGAACTTATTGTGACCGTTATGGACACATTAAAAAGGCATGCCATGCAACACAACAAAAGGTGAGACATAACAAAACTCATCAGTCAGACCTTCCCAATATTTCAATACTTACAGTCGACATGGAGTATCTGCATAACGTACTATCAAATCGAGTATTCACCAGAAACCAGGTCTGACAACATCCATATTGGTTACTCGTATGCAATTCATATTTCACTTCGGAACTTCAATCTAAACATATATGATTTATTCCACCAGCAATCCAACAGAGAAAAAAAAAAAAAGAGTTGAATAGACATCAGCTATATTTTGTCTTGTAATATAACGTGCTTCTATATCTATAATTTATTCCGCAAAGGGAAGAAATACTGAATACGCCAAAGAATATATATACTACATAAGCGTTGGGAAAAAAGGAGATTTTATAATTGGAAATTGATCTGAAGAAGCCTAGTCACCAGTACAAACCACTCCGTTATTCATCCCGTAAATACTGCTACTCCTCCACATAGACCTCAAATAATAATGAATGATGAAATCATAAGCGTGATGTATCTATAAGAATAAGAATATTATTAATAATAACTATAAATGATAATTACGAGAAGATAATAAATAAAAGTGACAGAAAAAATAAGATTATAAAAACATGAGCATTGTTTTAGTTTTAAAAAGCATTAAGCACGCAAACGGCAGGGGTTTATATGGATTTTAGTCGAGGAGACTTGATTTGCCTTTCGCTTCTGTTCCTTGTTTGTAATTTGCCAGGTAATCCCTGAACGGCTTCCTTTAATGAATCCTAACACAGCGCCCACTTGTAGAGTCAACAAGATTTACCCCGAGCAGCTGCAGCATCAAGTGCTTCTAGTTGATGTGGGGCGTTAGGTGGGTTAGGTTCACATTTTAATGTGTGGTTTGGCACTCATATCTTCAGTCACGTTACTGAGACTCATCGTCTGCATTTGTAAAAATTTTCTTGCATATAAATAGGCCATCTCGGGCCTCGGTATATATTGAAAACTTTTTTCTTTATGGTCCGTGCAGTTTGTGTGAAAGCGCCTTCCTCACGATGACTGCATTGTTAAATACAAAATGCTTAGAGGATAATGGCTTGCTGGTAAAATCGTATGTGTGAGTTCCGTTGCGTTTCACGAAGATGGTAACCCCATTCCTGAATCCTTGTGACCTTTCCAAATTCATCATGAGTAAGAACTATGGGTGGAAATGTCACATACTTATGATCTGCAGGTGTGATATGCTCCAGCTTCTAGAGTGTCACATGATACAGCTCCTTCAGAAACATATGCTGAAATTACTCGTGTCAATCTTTTAGAACCTAAATTCGTGAACAGTGTTAATGTTAATATAACGATGTTGATTGTGATGCGTGTGTGTATATATATATATATATATGTATATATATATATGTATATATATATATATGTATATATATATATATATATATATATATATATATATATATATATATATATATATATATATATATATATATATATATATATGCGAACAAGCCAGAATGGTCCCCTGGACAATATGCAACTGAAAACTCACACCCCAGAAGTGACTCGAACCCATACTCCCAGAAGCAACGCAACTGGTATGTACAAGACGCCTTAATCCACTTGACCATCACGACCGGACATAATGAGGTGATAGCCGAGGCTATTTGAACCACCCCACCGCCGGCACTCGGATAGTTATCTTGGGCATAGCATTTTACCAAATCACCTCATTCTTAGGGGCACACGTGAGGAACACAAATGCGAGTTGCGTTGCTTCTGGGAGTATGGGTTCGAGTCACTTCTGGGGTGTGAGTTTTCAGTTATATATATATATATATATATATATATATATATATATATATATATATATATATAAACTATTTATATAAATGTGTGAACAAGCCTGAATGGTCCTCAGGACCATATGCAACTGAAAACTCACATCCCAGAAGTGACTCGAACCCATACTGCCAGGAGCACAATGCAACTGGTGTGTACAGGACACCTTATCCACTCGACAATCACGACTGGACAAAAGCTGATGGTAGCCGAGGCTATTTGCCCATCATATATAATATATACATTATTTATTTATATATATATAATATATATATATGACAGTGTCAGACAGCGAAGGAAGAACTGAGACAGGAATTTCCTTAAGTAGTTCGTATTTAATAATACATTTTCAGACAGATGGGTTAGCAGGCAGGATATATAGGCAGTAAAGAAGTGAGGTAAGGAACAATGTTCAATTTCAATTAAAATTCAGTTCTAGAGAAGATAAGAAACACAGGGTATGTGATCACAACATATTAGATACTAAGGGAAATTGTTAAAACACACAAACAGCCGTTTGAAATTGATAGAAATAAAGTCAAGAGGACATAGATAAAAGCAGGAATCGCAAATGCGTCAAAGAAATGTAAAAATTCTTAAAAGTCAACAAGTATAATGCACTGTAAGAAACTGAGGAAGCCCCCTCCATCCTCAACTTTAAGGCCAGATTCGAATAAGAATTCAAACTAGAAAATAGTTCGATTATAAAGCAATGAACAACAAGACAGTTAGGGAAGGGGCATTAAGAGCAAGGTCTTCTTCCCCATATTCACTATAGGTAAGCTGTAATACATGGTATGCAAGAAGTCAGATAAATGGCTATTTGGGGTTAAACTCGCAAATGTTAAGTTATGAAAATGACATACATTGGTAAAGACCTTATGAACAAAATGAACCGATTCGAAGGCAACTAGTGAGCTAAAACGAGGTGAGCCGTCGGGAAGAGCATCTCACCGCCTCTAACTAGAGGCCACCATAAACAAAATAACGTCAGCAACAAACACACAACTGTCGGACTGAACATGTAGAAGGATTTCTTTACAAAATGTATAAATTTAATTGTATTAATTGAACAGATATTAAAAACAAGTTCCTCTTAATTCCTCTTTGTGTTGCAGTATTAATCGGAGAAGAAAAGTAAAATTCCGAGTCAGCATTATATATAAAGCAGCTTGGGGGCTGTGCCAGACGTTGATAAGACGTTCTTCTGTGGTAATGCATCGTAGGCGAGTCATCTAAGATATTTATCTCCATCTCCCCGCCCTCTTTCTCTCTGTTTCTTTCCCTCACACCCCTCCTTATCTCTCTTCCACACACCATCCCTCTGCCTCCCCCAAATATAATTACTCTGTTTTCCAATTCATCACCGACATATTCTTTTTCCTTGGGTCTCTTAATTTTCCCAAATACACACTCATTCTCCTTAATTCTTTATCTTTCAGTATATTGTAACAGCAAACTCTCTTCCTCTCACCTGCACACCTTCCCACCCTTGTTCTTTCGTGTCGAACTGTCGGTGGGAATGCTCACATGAGCACATTCTTCATACTTGTTACATGGATGTTTATATATATATACTCATTATACGTTGTAAATCATGAAGAAATTAACTCGCGATGAATAATGTGAAAATATTCCACGAACCACGTCTTATATGAACAGGGTTCATTTGAAGATGTGTTCATGTGAAAATAACCATGAACGAAAAGTAAAACAAGAAATGACTTGAGCAATTTAGTGTCCTATTTCATGTTATTTCGTGGTTAAATATTTTCATACATGTGTGTGCGTGTGTGTATGTTCGTGTGTATTATTCCAGATGTTCTCATCTACACGTGATTGCATGGTCGTGGTCTTCTTTTTAGCCTCACCCTTCGACTATCAGTAGTTAAAAAACAATGACTTTTTTCGCTTTTGTTATTATATTGACATTTAACACGAGTCCGTTCCACTCAAGAACTTCTTTCTACCATTTTGGTGACTCGTTTGTCTCTTGTATTTATTAAAGTCCTCTTGTTCTACTGATCCTTACTTGGAACATTGTTGGTTCCGTTTAACTTTTTAATTTACAAAGACAGTGACAGACAGTGAAAACACATGAAGCGTAACTGACTGAAATAGTAGGACTTGAATCAGTCAAGCAGAGAAAACAGACAGATCGGTTGACGTACAGGCTGACTAACAGACATACACGGAAACAGAGACGCCGGCCAAAAAGTGAAACAGACAGGCAAAGAAATATTCCCCTATTCAAGGCAATAGTGGCATGAGTAATGTGAGCTGGAGGCGGAGAAGATAGGGGTATAAATTCTCTCTCCCTTAACAATGGATGAATACAAGGGAAAGTTGATGGGTACGTTGGAATGGGCGGGAGAAGAGAAGTGGGAAGAGAACGTCCGTGGCAGAGGGTAAGAGAGATGGAAAAGGAATGAGGGAGAGAGAGAATACGGGAGAAGGAGACATTGTGGAATGGAAATATGTAACTGAGTTGGATATATCGTAGTTCATTTGTGTTGGAATAAAGGTAGAATGAATACTTAGGGAGGAGGCCTGGTCGAGGACCGGGCCGCGGGGACGCTAAGCCGCGAAATCATCTCAATATAACCAAGATAACCACTGATGTCAGGCCAAACCTGGAGTATTCAGCTCCTACCTGGAGTCCAAACAAAGTTAAACACAAAACAAAGTTAGAGATGATTAAGAGGTATACCACCAGACCAGTCCCAGAACTGAGAAGAATGAGATACGAAGAAAGGCTACGGGAGCAAAACCTCACGTCCCTGAAAGACAGAAGAGTAAGAGGAGACATGATCATCACCTACAAAATTCTCAAAGGAGCTGACTAGGTGTATAAAGACAAACTTTGTATCACAGGGGGAACACGAACAAGGGACACAGGTGGAAACTGAGTATCCAAATGAGCCACAGAGACATTAGAAATACTTTTTTCAGTGTCAGAGTAGTTAACAAATGGAATGCATTAGGCAGTGATGTGGTGAAGGCAGAGTCCATACACAGTTTCAAATGTAGATTTGATAGAGCCCAATAGGCTCCAGAATCTGTACCCCAGTTGATTGACAGTTGAGAGGCGGGACCAAAGAGCAAGAAGCTTATATGTCTACATATAAGAACAGATTAGGAGGATGGAGAAGATATTTCTGCTTGTATTTGTGAGGTGTAGAAGAGGCGCAGAGAAGGGTATGGTTTCCATATGAAGCTGTGGAATGGGTATTGGAGGGTTTAGGCGGAGGAATGAGAGGTAGAGTTTTGAGCGTGTTGAGAGCACAGTGGCAGGTTGAGGAGGAAAATGGGAAGAAAGGTGGTCACTGATTCGAAGACCAGATGTAAATTCCTGGAGCATCTCGTATCTTCCTACCGACCATTGTAAGTGTGAGAATGCTTTAAATTGCTTCGTAACTCTACACAACTATTTCCTTAGTCTATGTTTAGCTTTGTGCTACTAATATATATATATATATATATATATATATATATATATATATATATATATATATATATATATATATATATATATATATATATATATATATATATATTATATATATATATATATATATATATATATATATATATAATATATATATAATATATATATATATAATATATATATAATATATATATATAAAATTGTGTTCGTGTTTAAGCAGCATCATTTTATAAACCTGAGCTTCTCGCTATTGAGTGCTCCCTATTGGTGGTATTTATATACTTCAGCTTCCATCTTCTTGGAAGTGCAAGTAAGATCATAACAATTAAATTGCTTTTCTGTCCCTTTCATGTCATTCAACTTTCGTAACAACAATATCATCCTCAAGTCTCTGCATAAATATTTATTTTTTCTCTCTGAAATGCCTTTTTTTTTGTATTATTCAGCATTTCTCCCCTTATATTTTTCCCTTAACGGGGCTTAATTCGCACGTGCTCTGTTTAATGGCTTGTTTTTTAGCTCCCTCCTCTATTTCTTTCATCTTTTTTTCCCCAACTTAGTCAAAATCATTAAAGTTTAACTACGCACATTGTTTCATTTCTGATATCTTCTCTAATGCCTTTTTATTTCAACCCATCCTTTTGCATCCTCAGTCGATCAAATTCTCATTGAGACTTGTACTCGTTTCCTTCAATATTAATATCAGATGAAAGAGATTAGAGTTATGAGGACTGATTAAAGAGAAACCTAACCACCCAAGACGAAAAATGAACTAGATAGGGTATGACCACAACGTACATGATATTAAAAGATAAACATAAATTAGATGCCAAGATTAGTGAAAATCGATTGTTTTCACATGTGCAATTTGTTTCCAAATATTTCAAATGAGAGGACACAAGTGCAAATTGTAAATACAAATTAGTTGGAGAAAGGTTAGGTAAATTTTTTATTCAGTGTGAATAATAAATAAATATGTTTGACAAACATGTTTGACAGAGAATTAGTACTTCTGGAGGTGTAAAAGACCAGGTACAATAGCCAAGTGGCAAATGCGTATAGCTAGATCTTTCTCAAAGTACACATATTTAGGAGCATGTAAACACACACACAAACACACACTAATTCCTCAATATACAGCCTCAACATTTGAGTCCCAACGTAAACAAATATGAAATGGTAAAATGATATGCTATAATGCTCATTCCTGGCGTGAGGGATCTGAGATATAAGGGAAAATTGGGAGACTGGTCTCCGACACACTGGAGGAGAGGAGAAGAACATGGTCGTGCTAATAAAATAATAGAAACTAAGTGAAAGTTATGAATTATGACGAAGACGAAAAGCTACAAGTGAAAAATAGCAGCAGAACGAGAGAAACCTTCGATAAAAATACGAAACATTTGTTAAACGAGGAAGCTTGATCTAATTTCACATACACTTTAAAAACAAATAAGCTTCTAACTCATAATGATTCAATAGGAAGGTTATGGGAGCTAATACTCGATTCTGAAAGCCCATTTAGATACGTACATCAAGGTGAGTATGTACAAACATAGGTAAGTACATCAAGGTGAGTATGTACAAACATAGGTAAGTACATCAAGGTGAGTATGTACAAACATAGGTAAGTACATCAAGGTGAATATGTACAAACAGAACAACAATTTCGCGTCAGTACAGGCGCTGCACAAACATGGGGTCCAAATTCTATTCCCCTCACCTAACGCTGTGATGCACTGCAGCTTTAGGTTCCCAGTTTTATCTAAATTGTACATTCAGAATTTTTATACTGATTTAAATACAGTTTAGGATGAACTTTTAGATTTATGCGCATTTTGATTGGTTATGAAACTTACGGATTTCGGTTATATCAGTGGCGGGCACCACATAAAATATTTTCCACTGTCATTTGGTAAGCTGTAGGCATCACTTTATGCCCCTGAACTTGATTAACGACAATATTTCAGAGGTAATACCACTTAATACTTACTGAAGGGCAACTTCAGGATGATCCATCAATCACGCCAGATGCATGAAGCGTTTATGATTAATTTGGTTTTAAAATAGTTAAGGTATTTGTATCGGTATAGAGAAAATTTATTTAGAAATTAATCCTTGAGAGCAGTTATTTAGATAATTACATTGAAGACAGTACGAGTATACGAGGGAATCATGTCTGTTTATATCTATACTATAAGAAAGAACGTCTGTTTCTATTTCTGTCTAAAGTTGGAGGCCAGACGTTTGGGGCTAACCTCACCAAAGTTTGTAAGGAAGATGGTTTGAGTTACGGGACGGACATAGGATGGTCGAAGTCTCCAGAATTTAAAAGGGAACCCGCGATTATTTTGGGCCCTGCCCGCTGGCTACACCCATCAGAATATTTTGAAAACTAGAATTTAAAAGCAAAATTTTTCCTTATATACACCATTATTCACCGACCTTGCAAATTTAACAATTATTTTACTATCCTTACTATGACCGCAATAACATAAAACAGACGATCATTCCACGGGTTCGAAGGCTTTCCCCAAGCTCACCGTGCTTTTAAAAGCAAATGGATATGTATTCTTCTTTTTCAATATATAATACCGCAAGTTCATCTCACCAGAACACCACCCACATGGCAATGGTCGACAATAATATTTAAGAAGAGAGAGAGAGAGGAAAGAGAAGAGAGAGAGAGAGAGAGAGAGAGAGAGAGAGAGAGAGAGAGAGAGAGAGAGAGAGATGGAGGGGAAAGATAAAAGGATAGAGAAAGGGCGGGTTAGACAGGCCCGGGCAACGCCGGATGCATATAGGGAACTAAACACGACAGCATTATTGCAGAAGTTAATTTTCTCATGAATTGTTCCATTCTGCATAATTACCTTACACTAAGAAGTGAGGAAACACTTGTTAACTTAGTCGGTCCAGAGTTCCACTTGTATTCACAAACTACATTAGTATACTTGTCAACTGAGGCAGAAATGTTTTTCCATAATAAATGAAGCTGTACGGTAGTAGTAGCGAACGTCATGAAACACCAGCCATGTTTATTTGTTAAACATTAAATATGTTTTGACCGTTGTAAAAAATCATTTGAGTGGTATAAAACAGCGTATTAATAAATCTTTGTTCAAATGTTGGTTCAGTCTTTATTAATCAAGTGCTTCGTTCTCTTCCAGTGTTCATGCTATCCATTTAAACATTGGTGCAATGTTCGATAATCTTGCAGCCTCCCTATGTTAATAAAGACAAAATATTTTACACGACGTTTAACTGCTTACGTCGAAACTCACTTCTTATGTTGGACTTGTAAACCTCTAAATTCTTCTCTCACGTCCTCTAATTTGAAGAACAACAGTAATACAACTACAGGACGAACAACACTAATACTTCTACAAGAAGAACAGCAGTAATACGGCAACAGGAATAATAACAGTAATACTACTACAGGAAGAATATCAGTAATACTGCAACTCAAATAGAAGCAGCGATGCTACAATATCAACAACACAATAACACATAATATTCCCCCAAAAAATCGCGAGAAAAAAATACAATAATCCCAGCGTCCCTCACCAGCGGTGTGGGACATGAGATGCATCACTGCAGGCACTAAAACGCAATACAGGGGATAAAACACCACAATAAAATACATAAAACAGCCCTAAAGCTTGGTCCCACGAGCCTTGTTGGGTACGCAGGTGCTCGACGTTAGGAAAACAGATGTGAGAAGGGTGAAGTAATGTGTGATAAGAGTTTAGTTTGCTAAGGGTTATGGTGTAGTGATGGGATTCTAGGTGGTACTACCGTACATCTGCTGGGTGATGAAAGAATGCATGTAATTCGCTAGTTAGCATGGGCTAAAACGTTTAGACTGATAGGAGTTAACGGGTTTGATTGCTAAGGATTAATGGGTTGGATTGCTTTGTGTTAATGGACAGCCTGTGCAGGTTTTGAAGGGCTGAACTAATACGTGCTGATGGTCAAGGCTGCAAGGTGCTCAGATAGTGTTGCTATTGTTTGTTTGAAACATTACTGATAAGTATTAATGTTTTAATATAAACAAGTGTAACTTATAGATAGCCTAATGGTCTATGCGAGTTTGCCTTCATACCGCTTCTTGGTAACTACTATCGCATTTCCGAACTAGTTTAAGATATTCATAACTTATTCTAAACTTATCTAACATTATATGTTATTTGTTTATGATTAACTTTGGCTGATATCTTTACAACTCATTATTTTGCTCACTAAAACTTTTCAATGAATTTGTACACTTTAGTATGTATTACTTTATTATAGGCCCTTCCGGCGAGTGAAAATTTCATTTGATTAATTAATTTTCCCTTCGTGTGCAATTTAAAAAATTCCCTGGAATAACGTATTCACTAATTGAACTCGCCTAGTTGTGCTTGCGGGGGTTGAGATTCAACTCTTTGATCCCGCCTCTCAACTGTCAATCAACTGGTGTACAGATTCCTGAGCCTATTGGGCTCAATTTTATCTACATATGAAACTGTATATATCATCTCAAGATAACCCAGAGTTTACCTGGAGAGGGTTTCAAGTTCTTTCTACTCCTCAAGCCAGATTTGACTTGTGATAACTTGGTGCAAAAGGCTGTTGCTTCGAGCTGCCCGCAGGCCAACACGTCCACTGCAACCCGTTTCGTCCGAGTTGCAGTGGATAATTTTAGTGCTAATCCCGTATATTTACAGGTTTTTATTTAATGCTGGTCCTATATACCCCAAAGACTATATTTATAACAAGTACAATAATTGTGGATCGTTATTAAAATTCAGGTGACGAAGAAACAATGAAAAAATTTGGAATTCAGATAATTCTGCACAGTGCAGGTGAGAATTTTGTCTGAGCAAAGACGTCCAAGGGAAATGATTGAGCGGAGAAAGAAGGGATACAAATAAACTGCGATGCCGAAGCGAACACAAAATTACTGGAGCAAGAACACAAAATTACTGGAGCAAGAACACACAATTACTGAAGCAAGAACACAAAAATAGGTGTAAGAGAAGTACAAAAATAGGTGAAAGGGAAGTACAAAAATAGAGTTAACTAAAGAGAGAGAGAGAGAGAGAAACAAATAAACAGGCACAAAACGATGAGCGCAGAAACTTGTAAAACTTTAAGGAAAGATTCTTCAGAGCCCGTCTTTCTCATCTTGAAGCTTCTTCGTATTTCTTTCCTGCAAACAACTAATTTTCTCCAGAACTTTTGTCTTCTTCAACCCGTAATGGACTCCCGGAAAATCTAAGTTCAAGATTTTTATTATAGGAAAATACACCTGAGATTTTTTTAAATTTTTTTCTGAGCCATTTGTCTTAAATGTTTATTTCGCAATTTAAACATCTATATTATAAGATAGAATGTCTGTGTCAGTGATTTTCTTAGTGCTGTTGCATTTTGTGTCTGCCTTTCGTACCTTTTTTATACCTTCAAATTTGTTTCCTGAGATTTTCTCTCTTCCTTTTTCCTCCTCTCTTTTTCATACCCCTCCCTCTCTCTTGCGTAGCCCTTACTCCTTCTTCTTATGACATTCCCTTCAACTTCCCTCATCTGAGAACAACTCTGGCCTTTTTCCCGCTCCAACGAGTACATCCGGCCTTCTCCCCGCTCCCACGAGTACATCCGGCCCTCTTCCACAACGAGTACATCTAGCCCTCCTCCAGCCCTCTCCCCACGAAAACATCAGGCTCTACCCAGAGGAACATTCGGCCCTCTACCCTTACGAGTACATCCGGCCCTCTTCCCACTCCCTCCATGAGTACATCCGGCCCTCTTCTCACTCCCTCCGTGAATACATCCGGCCCTCTTCTCACTCCCTCCGTGAATTCATCCGGCCCTCTTCTCACTCCCTCCGTGAATTCATCCGGCCCTCTTCTCACTCCCTCCGTGAATACATCCGGCCCTCTTCCCACTCCCTCCGTGAATACATCCGGCCCTCTTCCCACTCCCTCCGTGAATACATCCGGCCCTCTTCCCACTCCCTCCGTGAGTACATCCGACTCTCTCCCCACTTTTCCCCACGAGTAAACCGGTCCCTTTCCCTACTCTCCCCACGAGTACCTCCTGCCCCTCACATCCACATTCCACTGGTCGAATACTTCACTTTTATTGACATTTGGCCAGCACTTCCATTCCCACTTGTGATTTATCGGCGTAAACTTCCAGTTCCCAGAAAGTGGCCTTAACTCGAGCGCGAAATCTGTTTATCTCTCAAGATGTTTCTCATAATATTTACTTGTAATGCTGTGATTTCATTATTAGTATTCGTGTTACTTTTATTCTTAATAGCATCACTGTTATTATAATAGACATTATTAATATTTTTGTTTCACATTACTCTTTAGTTTGATGCACTTAAATTTTGACGTTGCACCGGACTAACGAATTTCGGCTTCGATAGATTAGCTGGGATTCTAAGGATCGGATGCTTTTTGGCCACGTATGTCAGATTTCTTGAGAAGTACTCCTAAGTGCTTTTTCAGGTCACTACCAGAAGTTAGGTCACTTCATACCACTACTGTGGGTGGTATGAAGTGGCTCGTCTGTGAGTCACGACAACTTTCAAGAATGTTTTACAGTAGAATTTTGCGGTTTTGATAGAAATATCGAGTAGTTTTCCTCCCATTAGAAAACATTCATCGTATAAGTGACGGTAATGTATTCTCACTAAACATAATAACATAGGATAAAAACCCACTCTTATGTATTTGTGAAATTTATATAAAAATTTATACAGTCTTTCGCACTCTCCTAAGTGCTTTGTCATGGCCTTAGTATGTGGTTAGCACGAGATTTACATCTAAACGACTAATGCTTAGTCGTTTGCATTAGTTGTTGAGATGTAAGTCTCGTCCTAACTACACACTCAGACCTTGACAAAGCACTCAGGAGAGTGGGAAAGGCTTTGTGTAAATTTTTACATAAATTTCACAACTACCTAAGTGTGGGTTTTGATCTTATTTATCGTTTCGTATGCTACATGTTTTTCTCTTCCATGTGTTTCGGGACACATACCTAGGCTGTCTCCGTGGTTACAAGCACAAGACCGCCTACTTCACTCTCCTGTCCGTCCAGCACTGTTCGTTTCGTTCTATTATACATGCTGATTCTCATGTCGTGAAAGCAATAGCAACCATTGTTTCTTTCATCCACTCGTGTAGTCATTCATTGCTTCATGAGTAACCGTAGTACACAAGTGTTTGTAATCCCTCTCGTTCTGATTCAATTGCCCAAAATGCAGTTCCTAAATGGCAGTGTTGACAACATTAACATTAACTCCGTGTTTAATGATCCGGGTGGATCAGGACAAGAAGAGGACACTTCCATTTCATGTTTAGTATCTAAATAACAACTCGAGGAGTAGTACTGGACAGAGATGTGTGTGAAAACAGGGGAATGGGGGGGGGGGGGAGAGAGAGAAGACAGGAGGCAAGGAAAGAGGGTATGGAGAAGGAGGAAACTTTCCTCTTTTATAACTAAATCATCTTTCGTTGCCTATTCTTTCCCTCACCATTCCCAGTCGTGCACATCATTTCCTGCGTCCCCTTCACTCCTTTATATCTTTCCCTTTTCTTCCCTTGTACATTTTTCCAATACCTCGTCCCACTGCTGCACACGCTCCCAGTACAACTCCATACAAGCCCCACTTCTAATCACTTCCTTTCCTTCCGACAACACAAGCCAATCATTCATTCTCTCGTTTCCATGTTCATCAGCTCCACATAACTCTTCCTATCCTCCTGTCCCCGGGTAAGGACATTAGCGACTCTGATCATTCGGCTTCCACGGGTATAAGTAAGCGAGTAGTCTTTCCCCTCTTTCGTTTTCCCCTCCACCCTTTTCTTTTTCTCTCCTTATTCTCTTTCTCAGTGTCAACTCGTTCCTATTCCACTTCCCTCGTTCCATTCAGGTCTCCATTCGTTCTTTTCTTGCTTTCCTCTCGCCCTCCTTGTCTCCTCAGGTTCTCTTTCGTCATGCCTTGCTCCTCTCCCGTCATTTTTCTCCCCGTTCCTCCTCTCTTTCCTGCAGCCATCTTCCCTGCGTCAACGTTATTCACTTTCCCCGTTCTTTTTCTGTCTCTGCTTTATTATATTTTCCATTTCACTCTCTCATATCCCCTTGCCCCACTTTTCTTCTCCGTTGAAACTTTTCCCCTCTCCCTTCCTCTCCACTTTCCCTTCCTCTCCACTTTCCCTTATTCCCTCTTCTCTAGCTTCTCATTACTTTCTCCTCCTTGTTTACATCCAATCAGAACGTTCCCTTCTTCCTTCCGCTGCTCTACACTCTAGCAACTTTCTCCTCTCCTCTGTCTCCTAGCAATCTGAGAGTCTCAACGTCAGTCCTCTTGCCCCTAACAATTACCTCGTAGTTCTCTCCACTACCCACTTCCCCCCCCCCCCCTCTCACACCTCTCTCAGTTGATTTATCTTTTACTTCCGTTTCTCTTCGACCTCAGCTTCCTACTCTCTTCTCTATCTCCTCCATTAATGTCTCCTCGCCCCCTTGCAAATTGTCTACAGTCTACAGAACTTCTGATTTTGTTTATCCTCCGCTCTAACGTTCTCATCATTTCTTTTTAGTCTACGCTCTCTCCTTCTCTTTTCTGACCTCTCCTCTACTCTCCTTCCCTGCACCTTGCTCTTTTTTTTATTCCCCTGCCCCTTCTCTTTTCACTGCCATTTTCTAATCCTCTATTCTATCATCTTCTGTTTTCTACCCTCTTCCACTGTCTGGTATCTTCCTCTTCCTTGTTTTCTCCTACAGCGGAGATGTCGTTGCTTTATATACCTGTCACCCTTCACGTTATAGTTTTCGTTATCGTTACCATCTCCGTTACCATCTCTCTCGTTCGCGATATCGCTATTAAACTTAAATAAGGACGTTAAGAGGGAAAGTGATAGTGCTGATAGACGGAGATTTCTATAGGGACAGAAAGGGAGTGAGTTTAGGGGGGGGGGAAGTACAGGTAGGCGGAGAGGAAAAAAGGGTGCAGGAAAACAGAAGGATGAGGAGAGAGAACAGTTAACCCGAGAGACAGACGGACAACAGACATATTGTAGCACAACTAGCACAACAGAGACATATTGTAGCAGATATATTTCTCTGTTATCATTTATTTTCACTCTGTGTATACACAGATCCAGAGTGAAAACACATAAGAATGGAGAAAATGATGAGATTTATGGTAGGAAGTGTAGCTCCTATGACGGTGAGAGAAAGCCAGTTACTTGGTATACAAATGTACTAGAAACTGGGCAGAAAAGTATGAGGCAAATCATTACAAGATATACATACGAGAGAGATTAAAGAGAGTGGAGTGAAATGTGAATCTTATGAAGAAAATTTCAAACAATAGGATTATATATTCTCATATCTGCTGCTATATACTCTGTTGTGCTTGAGTATGATCGTCCGTCTCTCTGATTTACGGTTCTCTCCTCCGCCTCTCTGTACGCTACCCCCTTTGTGTGTACTCCATACAGCTGTACTCTACCCCCTGTGTGTACACCATACCGCTGTACTCTACCCCCTCTGAATGTACACCATACTGCTGTACTCAACCTCCTCTGTATGTACTCCATACCGCTGTACTCTACCCCCTCTCTGTGTGTACTCCATACCGCTGTACTCTACCCCCTCTGTATGTACTCCATACCGTTGTACTCTACCCCCTGTGTGTGTACTCCATACCGCTGTACTCCTCTTTCTGTATTACCCCTCACTGTGCTGTCCCGTCCCCGCATTGTATTCTTCCTTCCCCATCAGTGTGCTCTCCCTCCTTCCTTCCCACATCAATATGCTCTCACTCCCCCAATCAAAGTGCTGTCTCTCTCTCTCCACCATTATTGTGCTCTCTCTCACCACCAATGCTCTCTCTTCCTCATTTATATACTGTCTTTTCCCCCCCCTCCAAGTACTCTCCCCCCCCCTCCAAGTACTCTCCCCCCCCCTCCCATCCATGTACTCTCCTTCTTTATTCTCTTTCCCTATGTACTCTCCCCCACATATGTACTCTCCCTCAACATTTGTACTCTCCCTCCCCCTCAATTCCAGCCACTCACCTTAACATCAAAACACAGCCTGAAAAGTGAGCCTTCCTCATTAGTGAGGCCAAAGCTCTTCAGTGTCCCAGTGGCTCTGAGGGCTGCTTCACTACCTCAAAAAAGGCAGCAACATATAGAACTAGAATTTGTAATAACTAATTATATGTACATTTCTTCGATAACCAATGCTGTTCTTCATCGTTGTTGGTATGTTTTTGTTATTATTTTTTTGTGTGTGTTTATATTTATTATATAATTATTTTATATTTATATTATATATATTTTAGAATTTTTATGGAAAAACTTACTTCAATACCGTAGTGCTTGAATGAAGGTGAATTAACGACCCGGTATATGTGTAAGTGCCTTATAACCATGAGAGGATGTAGGATGTAGGATGTAGGTCGCATCCTAAAATTTGGTTTAAATACTTGTATATATATATATTGGGTCTTTCCTTCACCTTAATATTTTATTAATATCAGTTAATAATATTGCAAGTATTACTCCTGTTATTTTTCGATGTGTAATTATTGAGTTCATTATGATATTTATCAAACTAATCAAGCAACCCAGATAAAAATTACATGATCAAGTCACCTGTCGAGTCGAGCAGACTGATTGGTCAAATTAGGGCAGAAAACTTAATTACTTTCCTATTTAATTATCGAGATAACTTTATGAACAACAACGTTAGGCTAACTATAATATCAAATTATCCTCGCCACCATCCTGGGAAGTGATTCAATTAAGTGCGCATTATTGAATTAGAAACTATAAATGGAACACTTATTCAGTTTTCGTACTGACCAACGAACCATACTGCGAAGCACACTGTTGAGTCTAGACTGTTGATAGTTTATTTGATACAGCTCTCTAACTCTATACTCTAGCTCTCTAAATGGCTATCAGTTTCTAATACAGTATCTTCATTTTTATCCCGAAATGTGGCCATATCGTTGACATTTCCTTGTCCCTATGTAGAGATCTTTTCGTATCTTTTTATCCCATACTTTTTACCTGAAATAAATTCCTACTTTTACTCTCCACTTCTTCATTCTTCCAAAATTTCCCTCCCTACCACACTTTTTGCCTCTCTGTATTTTCAGTTTTTCAGGCATTTTTGTCTTCCACCTCGTCTCGCCGCCTCTTTCTCTCCTCTTGAGTATTGGTGGTGGCGGCTCCTGGAGCTCTCTGAGCCAGTAATCACGGCGCTAAGAAACACTAAAATGCTCGAGGGAAGAACGAGTCTTTCCCCTCTTGTTTTATTATCCCCCTTTAATCTTCCTGTCCATCAAATCTATCTGCTTCCAATTCCCTTTTTTTCGTCTCATTTGACCCAGATACTCCCCAGCCAAGTAATTTAATCATGTCACTAAAGATATCATTTGTCCTCTAAAGGCCTTTTCACGTTTTAATAATTGTTAATATAAATTCATTCATCTATTTATGAGCTCAAAACATTCATGATATATGTATCTAAACACATACTTAAGAATGTGAATATATAAATGTCCACTTTATCTTCCTCATATATCTTCTCATTTTTATTAGCGTAGATCCATATTCTGCTAGGTATTTGCTTACCCAGTCTGTGTGTGAATCTCTACCAAATAAAGGTTGTAAAAGGCCTTTATAAAGGCCTCCACACTACCCGCACCAGTCACCCCAACAACATCTCACTATCACCGTATTACCAACACCAGTCACCCAACACTCAACAGCACCAGTTATCTACTACACAATAAATACTACACCAGTAACACCATTCCAACACTCTCCGTCATCCCTCCACCAGCACTATTCAAACAATACAAATTAACTAAAGCTACACTACTAACCTCATATCACTAACGCCACTCATCACCTCTTCAAAACCATTGAACCCATATATTACCGCCATTATTACACATATTACAACATATTACACACCAGTACTGGTGGGCTGAAATGCCATTTCAGCCCACCAGTACCTCACACTGGGCACAATAAACCAACATAACGACATTAACTTTTTGAAATCACCACCGCACCTTAAGCGCTACTACCACACCTCACGTCCTCACTCCCTTCTCCCCTCAAAAAGCCAACAGAACACAACAGCACATAATTATCAGCACACTCTCAACACTACATCACCACCACACCATCTACATAAAGCACAACCAACTACAGCACAACAACAACTACATTCTCATTTATTACCATAACAAGCACCACAATAACCATCATAATCCCCGCCACAATATCAATAATGGAATGCTGCTTCACACAATGTTACCAGATAACTCTGCCAAAATTCCAAAGGTTTCGTGAAGCGTAAGATGCTTAACCATGAAGATAGAGAGGATTCAGCCAAGGTGAATGAAATGGCAATACTTCTGCAGATAATTCCGACACAGGCATTGTATAGTTAGGACGTTATTTGGCAGGCAGCGAGGCTCGCTCGGGGGATTGTGAAGACTCGGCCGAGGCCAGCCGCTGCTCTCTGATTACCGCTCAGGTTGGGAAATTCAGACGAGATATGAACACGCCATAACGTCTTTGATAAGTGGAGCACGTGCACACCTTTACACCCTCCTCTTTAATCTCCCTCACACACATAGACTGAAGCTCACTTGCCCTTCAGGTGACACCCTTCGTTACCCCGGCTTCCCCACAATGACTCGCAATAAATCATCCTGCCCTCCCTCCTAAAGTCAAGTTCCTCAAGCTTCCTCTCTTGATATTCTCCCCAGAATCATACCCAAAGCATCTCACTGTATCCAAAGGAGGAAGTGGACTCACTATGAACAGTTATGGGACAATTAAGGACAATTAAGGTGGTGACCGAGATATTGAATCCCCCTACAGTCCTCTAACTCCTTCATGCAAATGAATGAATTCCAGAGGTTTGGAGAACCACCAATGTGTCACCGCAGTAACATAAATGATAAAGACTGGAGATTCTGAACAACAAATCAGTAACTAACGAGTCTTCCCTATACGGTACCAGAGAGACGTACCAGATGAAAACATATGGAACATTTAGAAAATTATTATTTACATGTAAACACAAGCACAGATTCATCGAAGGAAGATCATAGCTAACCAATCTGTTAGTCTAATGCAAAAATAAATTATATAAAATAGGAAAGACAAAGATGGGCTGATTATATATTCCACGATTATCACAGGTGTTTGAAAATTATCTGAAAGAAGTTATCATGTACAAACATGAGAACAAGCACCTCAAAAAATCATATAAGGAAACTGAACGAGGGAGTAACTTCAAGACTCCACGGAAAACACATTCCCGTTTTCATTTGACTTTTTGAAAATCACACAGGAGGTTAAGTTTCAAGATATATTTCTTAAATATTTAATTAGAAACCGCGACCCGCATATGTCGGTCCAGTACCTAAGCCCATTTCCCCTTGCATTTCCTCCGAGCATCTGATCTTCAAATCTGAACAGAAAAACATACATTCTCTGCTATAGTACAGATTAATATCGTATAGGTCAGTGCTATAGTAAAGCTTACATAATTTTCTCTCCATTCTAGGGCGTTCATCATTTAACTGGCAAAACGTTTTGGGGTCGACTCAGGCACTGCCGGATGCTCCATTTAAGTTATGATTAAAGGGTTGATCCTGCCCAAATATTTTAAAACTATAATGAACAAATAATAAAGTTCTTTGAATTCGGCCCCGAACGTGTCATCTCCACTGACTTAATAATTAAGGTCAAGGGAGCTAACCATGACTTACCATGTAAATCATGGTCGACCATGACATAACATATAAATAATATAATTTAGTCTTCGAACATTGCCCTTATTTTTCGAGATTCTCCTTTCTTATGCCTTTTCTTTCCCCCGCACATCTCTCCCCCATCTTTCTCTTCTTAATCCTCCCCTCAACTCCTCCCCGTGTTCCCTGCTACTGCTCCCTTGAGTTCTGTTAGAGAATACGGACCCAGAGACGGCGAGTGTAGCAGACAGCAAAGGCCGTTCCTGGAACTGAATATTCTTGGCTTCCTGCCCCAGCACCACCAACAGTCCTATGTGCTTTTACACTTACTAGTACTATTTATGTTACTATTACTATTCTTGCATTACTATTTCTGCTTCTTCCATTACTATTACTGCTTCTTCCATTACTATTACTGCTTCTTCCATTACTATTTCTGCTGTCTCTGTTACTGTTTCTCTTACAGTTAACATCACTACTTTTAATATTAATTTAGCTGGTTTAAGTATTAATGCTGTTATTACTGGAATAATTACGATTATTGCTGACATTCCTCTTTTTCGTTATAAATAATAACTTTAATGCCCTATTATTGAAATTATTGGTGTTTTAAAATTTTACTGTCAATACTTCCATTAGTGTATATATATATATATATATATGCGAACAAACCTGAACGGTCTCCAGGCATATATGCAACTGAAAACTCATACCCCAGAAGTGACTCGAACCAATACTGCAAGGAGCACTCTGCGTCTGGCGTAAAGGACACCTTAACCACTCGTGTTGGTCGTGTTGGTCGAGTGGTTAAAGTGTCCTGTACGCCAGATGCAGAGTGCTCCTTGCAGTATGGGTTCGAGTCACTTCTGGGGTGTGAGTTTTATTAGTTTCATCACTAATATAATATATATATATATATATATATATATATATATATATATATATATATATATATATATATATATATATATAATTATAATATATCAAGTCTGTTTCTACGCGGCGCCATTTTGTATGCATAGATGTGCAAAATTGTGCTAGAGAATCTTGGAAGTAATTTGCCTGAACAAAGATTGCAAAGCGTCGAAAACTCGAGAGTTAAGGAAAGTTGAGCACGAAGTCGTTTTAAGGGTGAGTGGGTGGCTTTAGTTTGTTTTTGGTACCATAGTTTCTTTGAGGCGACATTAAGGTATTTGTTTGCTGTGAGTACTCCGATGATGGTTATTTGGAAAGTGGATTTGTGATTAGTTATACGACACAATAACACTCAACACACGATTGAATGAATAAACACACTGCCACAAGCACATACACACACACACCCGGTAATCCCGGTCCACAGGATTACGTGTCCAGCGTGGTGTCCACACAGCCACCAGCGCTACCAGCGTGTGTGTGTGTGTGTAATTACACTTAGGTAATTACACACACACGCACACACACACGCACACACACACTGGTAGCGCTTCTGGCTGTGTGGACACCACGCTGTTCACGTAATCCTGTGGACCGGGGTTCGATTCCCGGCGCCGGCGAGAAACAAAATGGGCAGAGTTTTTCATCCTGATGCCCCTGTTACATAACAGTAAATAGGTACCTGGAAGTTAGACAGCTGTGACGGGCTGTTTCCTGTGTGAGTGTGGGTGGGGGGGGGGACATTAGTTAGTTAGTAGTTAGTAACAGTTGATTGATAGTTGAGAGGCGGGCCGAAAGAGCAGAGCTCAACCCCCGCAAGCACCACTAGGTGAGTACAACTAGGTGAATACACATACGAACCTGACTGCTAAATAGAGTTGTCCTTTGTCTAAGTATAATGCAAATGTAAATTGAGTGGAATAGTAAATCATTGCAGAATATTTTTCTGTCGGGGAAGCACAGTGCAGACGTGAGTGTGAGGGTGAGTGAGTGTCCAAAACATAGAGGTGTGGGTGCGAAATTCGGGAACAATATTTTATAGTGCAACAGGATAGTACCATATTATTGTGCTACAAAGTAATATAATTAAATCACAAAATATAAACACACACACACACACACATATATATATATATATATATATATATATATATATATATATATATATATTAGATTCTCAGATATGAGGTTATATGTATAAATGTTCTTGATCTAGGCATGTGAGGAAACAGATGAACACATCCACGTATAAACAAATAATAAAAAAAAAACGCGCGCATACACACATACATATACTCACACTCTATGATAGAGCCCAGTAGGCTCAGAAATCTGTACATCATTTGATTGACAGTTGAGAGGCGGGCCGAAAGAGCCAGAGATTAATCCCCGCAAGCACAACTAGGTGAATACACACTATATACACGACACCAGTTACTAAGAGACAGAAGCTTTCATAACATTGTATACACGTATGTGAACATCTTTTGGGACGTATGTGAACATCTTTCCCATAACAGTGATTTCCAATCCTAAAGAAGAATCGGTCAAAATTAAGAAATATCTAGAGGTTTTCAACGAAGCTAGGACCAGTAATTCAAGTATTATACTAAGAAGAAAGACTAGGAGAACCGGCTCTCACTAAAATTGAAGCATGATACCTTTCGAGGTACAGATGTATTAATTGTGTATCCCCACAATTGACAACTGACAACCAGAAATTTCATAAATTAGTACTCAACCCTGTAAGTACAAATAATTTAGCAAAAACATGTACACTTTCATGCGAACACATATAATGCATACATATATAAACGCTGCCACCGAAGGCGAAATAGGTCTCTTTATTTGAAGAGAACTTTATATTGAAAACATAATTGAGCCACTGGGATGCAATTAAATATTCTGAATGCGAGTGGTGTCAAGGAGTTGCATCTCATTCTCTGCAACGTTTCTAACTCTTCGTATTTTACATTAAGAATCGTTCTACGAGCCTTGCATAGCAATGAACCTTCTCAAAATATTCTCCAATATTATTGAATAGTTTACGTCGAATAATGTCGAACACTGCGGTCGATGTCACACTCTCTGGGAACGTCGTCATATTTTATGCGAAAATTTTGTCAAGAAATGACATGGGAGTCATTGATAAGGCCTGAAGCACGCACACCACAAGCCAGTCAGAATGTGGTTAGCTGTCCGCTGGTAGGACACTGATGCTGGTCACTCTCTGAGCTTCTGGGCTCAACACCATACAGAGGAGACCTTCGATTGAGAACTTGTCTTGGACAGTGACGCCGTCTGTACTTGCCTGTATGTTGCAGGGAATGGTGACGATAGATCATTATAAGTATTACAGAAGAATCAGAATTACTTAATTCTGAATCTGAATCGAATTCTGAGACTGAGGAGAGGAGCGGTTGAGAGATTTGCATGGTGGAGAGACAAATAGGAGATGAGAAGGCAGGAGTTTGAGTGATGCTAATCAACGTCTCAGCGAAGAGACAAGCAAGCGAGGCCTCACAGCACCTCAAATATGAACGCTAACACTCCACGACAAAATCCCGATGGTTGGTTTTGTTTACTAGTAATGATGCAGAAAAAGTACACACACAAGCACTCGGAATACAAATTCAGTAACAAATTTGGTAATATAATGCAATTTTTAATTTAGGAAATGTTAAAATTATTAGATACAAATATTTGTAAGACTTAACAAGCTGGTACTGTTACTCTCTCTCTCTAGAAACACGCTGACTCTTATATTAGCAAATGCACTGACTCTCACAGACACTTTAAAACGCATTAACTCTCACTGACAGTCTTCCGTATCTACAGAGACTCGGACAAACACTAGTATGCTCACATTCATAATCCAGCTTCATAATCATTAATTCAGGGTTACAGTAAAGTGACCGTGCTGTGTAATATATGCAGAAATGCCTCAGTTTTAGACCAGGAATTTGCAAATGACAAACGCTCGGCAGGATACACTGACGCGAAATTACTCCAGAAATAGCGAATCCTAAGTTTAATGGAAGCACGAGTCAGTTGGTCGGTGGTACGTGCTGACGATATGGAGCAACTCGTCTAGTTGTCGCACTCAACTTCCTAAAGTTGTGGCTCTAACGAATTATTTTTTTGTTCCTAATTTTTACGTTCTCAATAGTCGAGCTAATGTCTGAATTTCTAGTGTTCTCAAAGTTTTTGATGCTGTCAAAGTTACAATTGCTGTCACGAGTTTTATCTCAATATAAATAACGGTTAACACGTTTATCATTATCTCTAGTTATCATCACATTCTCCATCTCTCCCACAGCCACCAGCTCTCCCACAGTTATGATACCTCTGATTCACCATTGGCCCATTATCAGTACCACCTAACATCGCTGAAGCTACTTCATCCCTATCACCGCAGTAGCAACATCATCTCCCCTACAGAGAAACATCGACTCAACACAACATACCATGAAACTAAATGAGGGGCTAAAACAAATCACGCATCAACGAAGTCGTTCAAAAACTACAGACATCGTAACTGCCATTATGAAAGCCATGAGTCTTTAAGTGGTCAAAAAACAAGGTTATTCACAAATGGACTCTTCATAAAATAAAATATTATATATGAATATTTTTGCAGAAACCTCGTTTCAATTCAATTTCCTTCGTTATAATAGACCCTATAACCATCCCGTGGGCGGTGGTGGGTAGGGTTACAGAGGCACATAATGGGTTCAGGAACCGAACCTCATAGTTCTTTTACCTAAGCAAGTGACAATCTTTTAAAGATAGTTACAATAGAGCGACGGTCTCGCTTTATGAAGGTTGGTGTTCAATCCCCGACCATCAAAATGGTTGGGCACCATTCCTTGCCCCCCGTCCTATCCTAAATCCTTATCCTGACTCCTTCCAAGTGCTTAATGACTTAGCAATTTCTCCTGATAAGTACCTTGTTCTCAACGAGGAGGAGAGAAGGGTAGGTATAGGGTGGTTGGGGAGGAGAAGGGAGGTAGAGTGAGGGAAAGGGAAAGGAGGAGGCGTAGTTGTGGAGAATTTAAAGCCGTTAAGAGGAGAACAGGATGGTCATTTCCTCCTCCGGCAACTTCCCCTTTCCCTTTTAAACTATCCGTGAAGCCCTTTTTCTTTCCTATTTCTCTTTCCCATTTCATTATCACTCATCCTCCCATTATACTTACCTTCCTCTCTATAGCTCCCTCCCTTCTCCTTTCAATTCCTCCCTCCCTTACTCTTCCTCCTGTCTTCTCCTCCGTCCCTTTCCCCCCCCCCCCTTCCTTCCTCTCTTTCTTTTCTCTCTCTTGCTCCTTTCTCTCCATTATCATTTCTATTGTGGTGTCGACCAATGGTGATCGACATATGGTCGACCAATGGTGATCGACATATGGTCGCCCACCATGTTGGTAAATAGGGATTCAACGTCCAAGGAAGCAATAATTCCATCGAGCTGTGAAATCTTAATTATTTCTAGAAAATCTGCTGGTAATTGTAGACTATAGTTACTTGGAGTGTATGGAGTTAGGAGTTCGTTAAGTCTTTTGTCCATGTGGTAGGTTGGAGTTGTTATTTGGCTAATTATTGGGCGTAGTGGGTTACGTGGTTTATGTGTCTTTACATTGATATAGGCATAACCTAAGCCCTAATTCCATTCACTTTATATATGACATTCATGCATACGTACAAATGTATAATTCATATTTCTATGCGAGACTAACATGTACAAGTAGATTATATTTCATGGAGCAGAAAATTACAATAACTAGAAAGTGTGGCCTTTATGTCCTCTGTTCATTAGCATGTAATAAAGTAAAGTGCTTTTTTGAAAATTAACGAAGCAGTTTCAAAATATTTTTGTGAAACAAAAGAACATGTATTTCTCTGAATTATTAGTTTTGCTTATTTTAGCACTTTGCGTAAATTTATATGAATTATCATCGTTCACATGAGATTGTTTTCTAATTAGTCACACATAGAATTGAACTTTCTTGTGAAATCGAAGTTAAAACAAATAGAATTTATTGACTCATTGATTGCACTGGTGGTCAGTTCAGCACTTCATTTCATCGTAAACCATCATTCACTAATGGAATATATCCTCTAAAATGTGTAGACCACTTCTCTGTGCATATACACTGACCGTGTCTTTAATCCTAAACTATATTCAAGATTCAGGTATGTGTGTTAGAAATCAGCAAGTCCGCGCCACAGCCTAAGTAACCCTTCTGTATTTTTTTTATTATATATAAAATAAACACTATGTACAAAAAAGGACAGTAAAACATTATACAAACATAGAACATGAAACAGACATGAAGTAGAAAAACATGTAACACATAACCCAGAACGGTATACAGAACAGAAACACAAATGGGAATAAAGCCATAAGTACAGAAAAGAACACATGAAAACATACTAAGACAAGCCATTACCGGGCACAGAAAATGTACATCATACACTTTAACACTCACAGACCGGGAAAGACACAAGAGCATAGATAAAATAACCCCCAAGAAATACGAGGAGAAAATACCAGACGCAGTAAAGAAGAAAACCCCACAGCCACACACGAACACACACCAGAACAATCACCGGAACGCGCAGGAACCGGAAAAGCAAACCACAGCCTGACACCCAAACCCACAAGCAGAAACACCGGAACACGCAGAAACCGGGAACAAATACCTCACCTCGCACACAAACGCAACCACCAACCTCACAACAACACATACAGACACAAACAAAACACCGCAACACACAGGAATCGGGTACAACAGGAACAAATTCACTAATAATAATAAGAATCCACATATTTCTCAGGGTAATCCAGCTGCGGATACTTCTTAACATAAGCATTCCAAGTCATCCATTTCCGTTTGGTAGGGCGGACATCCCCACGACGCCGCGAGCGCCTCATACACTCCGGAACCACTATATCAGGCGGAGGCGGCCGCCCCCTGTTACGAACCCGGATCCAGCGTCCGAGCCGGGAGCAGTGACAACCACGCCATCTGTGGGTCAGCTCCCGAAACCCCCGCCAAACGGACGACGACACCTGGTGAGGACAGCGTGTACTGGCCTCGAGGACCAGTTTCCAGTCTGGTTCAGCGCTCAACACCGCCGCTCCTGACCTCTGGTGAGGTGGTGCTCCGACGACAGCGCCATCTATGGACTGGATACGTCAGGTGTTTGCGCCCGCCACCGTAAGTGAGGAGTATTAGTGTCCCGGATATTAATGACGTGTCTGCTTACAGAGCCGACCTGGGACCACTGTGTTGAAGGTGGAGTCAGTCTACCCGAGGCAGCCAGTCTCCATACTGTGAAGTTTGCTGCAGCTGTTGTGACATCGTCCCCCCGGAAGAACACTGTGGTGTGTTAGCCTGCCAGTGGAGTGGCAGTGAAAGGATTTACCCGGGACCGACTGTTGGAGACGATAATCCACTGGGGTATTGAGGACAGGAGGGTGATTTGTGATATCACACGAGACTCCTGTCTAGGGCGTACCCCTTTTATCGTTCGTGGAGTGGCCGTACCAGCCTTGGTGGCTCAGTACCTGCCAGCAGACCTGCTGGACGTGTGGTTGACGGCCTCCACGACGGTGCCCCCAGTGGACCTGTGTTTTGGCTGACCTGTGGCCAGGGTAGGCTCGGCATTCTCAGAAGACACGTCTTGAGGCCACGAAGAAAGCACCGCGGACTCAGCACCTAGCTTCTTGATCAAGAGTCTTCAGCAGAAGACTAGATTGTACATGATCCCCTTGTAAAGTGTTAATACCCCTCCCCCTTGTGTACTCTTTTATTCTATATATTTAATCGGTGATGGTGAACATTATAATATTAAGTTCTTAACTTTCTTTCCCTACTCCCTTTTAAGTTACTTGCGTCACGGATCTCATCCCTTGATAGCCACTACTGGCTTGGGAACGGATACATATATCTTCCTCTAACAACATCAGAGTGAGAACCCCGTTGCGTCCCGAGAGGGCCGTAACACCCCCTAGCAGAGGACATCGAAGACGAAGGTGGAGGCTGGAGAAGCGGCAATACCGCCGCTGACGGAGTAGGGGGCGGGGGCACGGAACCCACCGGGCGAGTATCCTTCGTCAGGGCCATCACTAACCCACTATGCTCACACCATCACAAGACGACAGATCCGAAACTACCAACAGGAGAAAATCCTCCTCCCGAAACAAATTCACTGGCACAGCCGCCGCCTGGTGCCCCTCAAGTTCACACCGAAAACACGATCTGGGCTGCCCTGCGTAGAAAGGGTGCATGGTGTAGCCCATCAACGTAACAATGGACGGAACAGGAGACTTGAGACGCAGGGCGAGGGTCCTGGTACCGCACAAAACCCCACTTCACCTGCCAGAAGAGATGGTATTCAATCGGAGTGACACCACGGTCCCATAGTTTCCAAAATAGCGTCGAAGCAGGTCCTCTGAGAATTCAAAGGGGACCCCCCATTCAGCGCCACATACGAGAGTGAGCAGCAGCGGTCAGAGACAGAGACGGTAAACGAACACCCATCATAACAGGCCACAAAGTCTTTTTAAAAGAGCGCCCGGCGGTGGTTCGTGAGGAGCTGTGCACCAAATACATCCGACACCTTAACACGGAACATTTCCAACCTAACTACTTCTACGGCAAGCTACGACGCCCTGCCAGAGAACTCGAGGCCAACCGTCTCCGAACGGCGGATAGGGGAAAGAGGGGTCCCCATGACGCCAATCAAAATAGTTCGAGAGCCACGCCCCGGTCCGGACACACCAACAATCGGATCAACACTGAGAGCTGCGCGGAGCACACCCTCACCCGAAGACCTTTGGCGGCCGAACTCGGCTCCCTTCTGTATATGATAGACCTTATTCCCAACACCAACCTTCTGTGAAATATTGACCGTCAGAAAAAATTTCAAATTTTATTCACGAAATATCTAGCAATTGAAAGTTAAGAGAAAAATAACTCACAACCCCTCGACCTAAGATCTAATATTGTAGTGTTTATAAGTGTTGAAACTGTGTTTCCGATACATAGGGACAACTTCACAATACTTTAAACACCGCAGCTGTGAATGTGCGGATATTACCATAGAGATCTATCTATAAAGCATGGTATTTCTTCCAATATTTATACGTAATATATGTGGGTCCATAAACCACCGTTATACTAACCGCTACTTCATTGTACTCTCTTATTATTGTAGCGATAACTGTAACAATTTAGAATAAACTTTTATTGCCAGAATAAGACTCGAACAAGTCTTCGAATACCCTGCTCATTCACCTAACATTCCGCCTTCATAAATATAGCAGGCTATTATCAAATCACATGGCCGCCGGGTTCACAATGCATTAGTCAAATACTGACATAAAATTTATGTTAAACAGTATTTCAATCTACGTGCTGCAGTACTATATTGATTACCCACTTTGTCATGCTCGCAGCTGTGACTTGAAACGTACTTCGTTCACTTAAGCTGGTACTGTAAGCATTCCCTAAATTAACGTGACCTAAACAATTTGCTTAAGCTGATTTAGACCTTCCTGTACAGAATTTAATAGTATATAGTATTATTTACTTAGATATTTTTTATGATACCAGGTGAAAGACTCGGCTTATAAATGGTTGTTTGCTACAGGGTAAATAATGATTTATTTAACTTAAACTACACATGTTTGTAATTTAAAAAATATTGCAGTCGAATTTTTCTTGAAAAGTATTTCGTTTTCTTCCTATGCTCAATTAGACCTCATTAAATGCTTCATCCAAGCACTGCAAAAACAACTAGCTGTTCTTATCAACAAAGGCCAAATGTTCATTCGATATGGCCGCTAAACCACTTGTTTATGCATGAGAAACACTTTGAACACCACCACAATTGATGATGATCGACCATTTCTCAAACTGTGCTTCCCTGTCGATCTCTTTTCGATTCTTACCTGTCCTCATAACAGCCCCTCCTTCAAACAAAGTCTCAAAAGTGATTCCATGCACCCGCCAAACCCCCTGTTTATGGATGAAAAACGGTTTACACACGACTCGCAACTGATTTCGTTCGAACACTTCCGGAACAAGGGCTTCGCTGACGAATTTTGTTCTTACCACAACGCTATAAATGCTTCACCAACGTACTACAAATACAAATAATCGCCAACAGAACGTAAACACCTAATCTAACCTAACCTATGCCTATATATGCACAATATGCTAATATATTATATTATTAATTTATATTTGAGATAATTCCCATTTTGAATGAACAGCATGTAAAAATTTATTAGTGCGTCTCTGCAGTCGACCGCTGGATGTAATGGACTCGAGTCGACGACGGGTTGCATGTACTACAAATTCAAATAATTGCTATCAGAACCTAACACCTAACCTCTGCCTGTAGAAAACAGTTTTTTTTGTAGTACATCACCTGACTGTATATAAATTATTTAATTTGGTTCCAACACAAAACTTGGGTTAGTTTAATTTAATTTATTAATTAAGATTTAGACCGCCCAGCGTACTGTTGAACTTGGGTTCAGCTTTAATTATTCTGATCTTAATTCCAAGCACCAGTAACCTTAATGGTCATGCGCCTTTTTATGAACATATATCATACATTGAACAATGTGTAAGATGACAAGAACTGTCCATCATCTGCACTGCCAATGGAATGTAAACAAGATTTTACTTTAAGATGAAAATTATTTAATTTATCAGTATTAACCTTAACAGCTGAAGAAAGTGATCTTGCACTCTATTAATTATCCAATCTGATATAGACTTAATACATCTAAACCTGAGTGTAGCTAATTGGTCTGAGAGAGAGAGAGCACAGCAGCCATTATTATGACTCAACACACTTGACGCTGCTCCAAACCAGCGCTGGGGAGGCAATGATAACAACAGGATAATTGGATCAACGGGTTCAATTAAATTACTTAGTGGAACATGTTGATCTAAGTAATGATGAGAGAGTCAGAGAGAAGAATCGCAGATGCGAAATAATCATTGTATAATCTGAGAATTTTTAACTCATTATACTAATATTAAACACATTAAACACATTATAGGGGATCCCTGTATATGCCAATATGCCCATGGTTCATGTTGGAATGTTGAGTAAGGCTAGCCCCAATAATCTAGCTACTTCGAACAGGCAGCTACAGACATTCTATTTTATTAACATTCGATGAGGTAAACGGATGCACCCGGATATCTCTCCTCCCTTCTTTACCCCATTTTACCCCCCTTCCCTTACTCCCCTCGCTCAAGCTTCCCCCTCCACTTCTCTCTCTCTCTCTCTAATCTCTCTAATTAATTAAGATTTAGACCGCCCAGCGTACTGTTGAACTTGGGTTCAGCTTTAATTATTCTGATCTTAATTCCAAGCACCAGTAACCTTAATGGTCATGCGCCTTTTTATGAACATATATCATACATTGAACAATGTGTAAGATGACAAGAACTGTCCATCATCTGCACTGCCAATGGAATGTAAACTGAATATTATTGAATATTATATTGAATATTATACGAAATTGAATATTATACGAAACACTAAAACTGCTAAATAAGTATAGATAACAAAACATATATTTCAGACCCGATTTCATGAAAATCGCAGGTGAAGTTATATATGCCGTTAGTAATGTGGCATAGAGGCTAAAGCCATCTGGCTTATGACACTACATACCCACATGTATCACCTTGGGAAAATGTGTCATAAGCCAGTCAGGGTTAGCCTCAGTGTCACACTATGACAACGGAATCTGTACCGTTATTACAGATTAATAACTTGACATCGCTCCTCCCCCCTCCCCCACTAGGTGGGGGAGCGATGTCCTGCCACCTCCTTCGATTTTCACGAAGTCAGGTTTGAAATATAGATTGTTTTCTGTACAGTTCTTTAGCAGTTTCAATGCATAGTATTATATAATTTTCTGAGAGAGAGAGAGAGATCGAAGTTCATCTTATCATGAGACAAAGATGCACATTTCGGTAGGATGATCTGAGCTCCTCGCCCACTCATCACCCAGGCAAGAGAGATCTGAACTCGGTCGCTCGACGCCCAGGCAAGAGAGATCTGAACTCGGCCGCGCGACACCCAGGCAAGAGAGATCTGAACTCGGCCGCTCGACACCCAGGCAAGAGAGATCTGAACTCGGCCGCTCGACACCCAGGCAAGAGAGATCTGAACTCGGTCGCTCGACACCGAGGCAAGAGAGATCTGAACTCGGCCGCTCGACACCGAGGCAAGAAAGCAGCAAGAAAGTAATAATACCATTGTGTTGGGGCGAGATGAACGTTGTCTGATGATAAATCATCACCAGGAAAAACACAAACAGAAAAGAGGAGCTTTGGAAGCGGAGAAACCAGCCGGAGGTCTCTGTTGGTCCACTGCCAGGCGGCGATGGTTGTGGTGGGTGTGGTGGTCTGAGGGTAGTGGTGCTCGTAGGTGATGGTTGTGGTGGTTGTCTGAGGGTAGTGGTTGTCAGGGGTGATGGTTGTGGTGGTTATTAGAGATGGTGGTATTGGTTGTTAAAAGTGGTGGTGGTAGTAATTATCAGTGGTGGTTATGGTTGTCAAAGGGGGTGTTAATCGTTGTCAGAAGGGGTGGTAGTGGTTCTCAGAAGTGGTGACAGGGGCTGTCAGAGGAGAGTTAGTGGTTGTAGGTGGTGGTGGAATTGTGACAGGCACAAGCGGTACAGTGCCAATGCCGAAGGGTAGTAGTAGTAGGCATCCTGCAGTCACCGAGGCCACAGTGCCACTACAAAAGGTAGAGTGCCATTAACGGGTACAATGCCAGTGACGAAGAGTACAGTACCAGTAACGAAAGGTTACAGTGCGACTCACAAAGGGATCAGTGCTAGTGCAGGATACAGTGTCGGTAACGAAGGGAACGGTGACAATAATGACAACTGTAGCACTAGCCTTTAGGTGCTCCTGATGGGGCTCGGAAAATAATATTTATTATCTTCGACGTGCTAAGGGAAACATTTAGTCTAATCCAAACGAAACAATCGCACACTGTGATTATTGGGGAGAGATACCATCGGCCGTCTTTGGAGAGATGCCCCCACCGGCCGGCTAGGGAGAGATGCCCCCACCAGCCGGCTAGGGAGAGATGCCCCCACCGGCCGGCTAGGGAGAGATGCCCCCACCAGCCGGCTAGGGAGAGATGTCCCCCACCGGCCGGCTAGGGAGAGATGCCCCCACCGGCCGGCTAGGGAGAGATGTCCCCCACCGGCCGGCTAGGGAGAGATGTCCCCCACCGGCCGGCTAGGGAGAGATGTCCCCCACCGGCCGGCTAGGGAGAGATGTCCCCCACCGGCCGGCTAGGGAGAGATGTCCCCCACCGGCCGGCTAGGGAGAGATGTCCCCCACCAGCCGGCTAGGGAGAGATGTCCCCCACCGGCCGGCTAGGGAGAGATGTCCCCCACCGGCCGGCTAGGGAGAGATGTCCCCCACCGGCCGGCTAGGGAGAGATGTCCCCACCGGCCGGCTAGGGAGAGATGTCCCCCACCGGCCGGCTAGGGAGAGATGTCCCCCACCGGCCGGCTAGGGAGAGATGTCTCCCACCGGCCGGCTAGGGAGAGATGTCCCCCACCGGCCGGCTAGGGAGAGATGTCCCCCACCGGCCGGCTAGGGAGAGATGTCCCCCACCGGCCGGCTAGGGAGAGATGTCCCCCACCGGCCGGCTAGGGAGAGATGTCCCCCACCGGCCGGCTAGCGAGAGATGTCCCCCACCAGCCGGCTAGGGAGAGATGGCCCCCACCAGCCGGCTAGGGAGAGATGGCCCCCACCAGCCGGCTAGGGAGAGATGGCCCCCACCAGCCGGCTAGGGAGAGATGCCCCCACCGGCCGGCTAGGGAGAGATGCCCCCACCGGCCGGCTAGGGAGAGATGCCCCCACCGGCCGGCTAGGGAGAGATGCCCCCACCGGCCGGCTAGGGAGAGATGCTCCCACCGGCCGGCTAGGGAGAGATGCTCCCACCGGCCGGCTAGGGAGAGATGCCCCCACCGGCCGGCTAGGGAGAGATGCCCCCACCGGCCGGCTAGGGAGAGATGCCCCCACCAGCCGGCTAGGGAGAGATGCCCCCACCGGTCGACCAGTATAAACAGCGTTACTTTAAGTCCAATAACAATTTGCTGAGGAAGAGACGCTGGAGACAAGCAATACACTGAATGAGCTTCCACAATCGCTATCATCACCGCCACTGCGACCACAATTACCACCCCCCCCCCTTCTACCACCACCATCTACACCACCAATCAATACCATCAAGACAACCCCAACCTCCATCAACATCATGGCGGTGGTGGTGGTAATGGTGATGGATTTGCGTAATGGGGGATTTGATGGTAGTAGTGTTTGTGATGGCATTGGTGGTGGTGGTAGTAGTAGTTTGTGTTGGTAGTGGTTGTATTGGAGTTGGTAATAGGTTTGATGATGGTATTAGTTGTGATACCTGGAGCCTACCTAGAGAGGGTTCTGGGAGTAGTTCTACTCCCCGAGCCTGAGGCCTGGCTCGACTTGTGATAACTTGGTCAAACAGGTTATTGCTTGCAACGCCCACATATCCACTAGATTGAGCATTCATTTAGGCCCCTTAACTTGAGGTTTGGTTCATCCCACAGCGCCAGTTCTCCAGTTCTGCCAGGTTGGTCCGACACTTCTTGCAAGAACGTATATAACTTGTTCTTGAAGAAGTCCGCCTTTGTTCCGGCAATATTTATAATGCTTGCTGGGAGAGTATTGAACAGCTGTGGACCCCCGTGATGTTCAGACAATGGTAGTACGTACCTTACCTAACAGTATTTGCCTAACAGTGTCTACAGGAGAGAGGTGTATTTCTTTATGCCCCGCCTCCCACCCCTGATGTACCTGTTGCGTTATAATTTAACTATTCTGAGATTCAAATTCTTTGTAGAATTTGGCCTTAAAGTTGAGGACGGAGGTGGCTTCCACTATTTCTTATTTCAGTACATTTCACTTGTTTACTTCCCTCATAGGCTACGAATAGTTCTTTACAGTCCTTCAGTTAATTTGTGTTTCCAGCTTCCACCTGTGTCTTCTTGTCCGATTTCCCACAATCTGAAGATACTAACCTTGTCCAACTTATCTATTTCCTTCAGTATCAAGAATGTTATCACATTCCCTCTGTTCTTTACATTCTCTTGAGTTGTGAGTTTTAGTTTAATTAGCCAATTATCGTAGTTTAAGCCTCTTAGCTCTTACGCCAATCTTTTTGCAAGCATCCAATACCAATATATCTTCAGCACCGGTATATCTCCAACACCAGTATATCTCCATCATCAATATATCTCCAATTCCAGTATATCTCCAATTCCAGTATATCTCTAACAGTATATTGTCAACACCATTATATCCATAATACCATCAAATCCCTAACTCCAAAATATTCCTAACACAAACATGTCCCAAGAACAGAACGCTTCAGCACCAACATGTCCCAAGAACAGAACGCTTCAGCACCAACATGACTTCAGAACCAGCAAGACTCCAGCTTAGTTTCAGGTAAGCACAAGCATGACTAGAACACATCTATACAGCATAAGCATAGTTCCAATTTCAGCATGTCTTTAATTAATAAATGCAGAATATCCCCCCAAAATACGTACAATTCCAGAACCAATATAATATTTTCACCATGATGTCATCAGCAGCAACAATGTCATATTTTCTTAACCAGCCATGATTAGGCCTCCTAAAGTGTCACTCGGTTATAATGCCATCAACTGCGTCTACCAGCTGTTCACTGCTTGTTAACACTGGAGGGTTCCAATTGATCCTTTATTATTGACGTCATCAGGGGGTCCCCCTAATATTTCTTTTCTTAAGACACAGACAATTTCTTGTCTTTTTCGACCGTGATTGGCTCTCTCCGTCTACGTAATCGCTTTGAAAATAAAATATTGAGTCCAGATTGAATCTTAATCGCTTACTTCCTAGTCATAATCTCTGGTAACGAGGGGCAGTTTCGCTCGTCACACGCCTTGCAGTGTAACGGAACTATTCACTCTACCCATCATGAGAGTGAGAGCCCTCACCTATTTGTATGTAACTGACCTCCCATCAGTATAAATTCAATATATTCTCTCGTCCTTTTTTTCAGTTACAGCCCATCTTCTGTGCTAGGTAAGTCCACTATGGGCTCACCATAGCCTGTGTTACTTGGAACGTTTTGTTCCGACTAGTTGACTCTAAAACAACAAACAACTCTTGTCTTCACGGGCTCACCATAGTCCGTGCTACAAGGAAATTTTAGTTCCGAGTAGCTGATTCTAAAACGACAACTCTTGTCTCCTCATTTATGAATGAACCTTGTAGGTTCGAAACGTTGTGTAAATTTATAATATGTGTAATACATTCTACAATTAATTTTTATTATTTAAGTCAACCTCGAATATGACATTTTCTTCTTCAAATCTTTTTCAAATTAAACCAAGATGCTAGAGCACTAGTCAGAGGGATAGAAGCTGTAAACAAGAAAATAATCAACACGGAATATGCAGTCATGTTCATTGAAACATGTCTAAATAAATATCTGCTGCCAGTAATATTGTTGTGCATGGAACCTGCTTCCTTGATACCTGCTTGCTTGATACCTGCTTGATGGGGGTTCTGGGAGTTCTTCTACTCCTCAAGCTCGGCCCGAGGCCAGGCTTGACTTATGAGAGATGTACAAAACATGGCCCCGCATCTTTTTAGTAAGATGCGGTCAAAGAAATTAAGGGACCTGGGAGTTTTCCAAACATGACAAATGATCAACAGCGGGTCTCCAGCGTCAAATGACATCATGGAAGGTAAGAGTGCATATAAGATAAAGGCGAGACGAGATAGTTCCAGTGTGTGAAACAGCTGAGTAGATGAAAAATTGTGAACTCCTCATAATCTAGCTTTTCACGAGTCATATATGAAGGATACTTAGAGACCACGTCAATTCTTCTGGGGTAAAGTTTATGCTCGTTCACTACTATTCCAAGAAATTGTGAACTTAATCAAGATGTTCCAGTGTCCCACACACACGATAACGGGACCAAAAAGTTCCCAAATGTCCCAGACATATGATGGTGTAACTTAAAGGTTTCCAGTTGTCTCGGACACATGTGGACGACCCAAGACGTCGCATATTGAATTTTGATTTGAAAAGTCGAAAGAACATAAGACATTCAACTAACAAATATGTTTTAAGGTAAATCTGATAAGGTGATAAACTTGTCAAACTTTCTAAGTTTTATATTACAATAAACAGGTAAAATTTACATATTTAGTACTAGCAGCCCTACAGAAGTAGGCGAAAATATGACAAAAACGCTAAATATAAGAGGAGAAAAGATGAAATTAGAAGTTCAATAATAACGAAATAATTAAAACAATAATACATGATTGAATATAAATGCACAAATGCACACACTGAGAGATAAAGTTGGAGTTAGAAGGACAGGTCGAGAGAAAGAGAAATAGAGAGAAAGAGAGAGAGGAGGAGAGGCTGTAGCTGCGTTATCGGCAAAATCGATGTCAATCTGGCTTCCCCCCATTGGCAGTGCTAGCTGAGGGGAGAGACTACACCACGACCGACACTCGTCCGACACTTTCGCCGACACCCTCCCACATCATCCGACAACCCTACAACACTCCCGACCTGACCAACACCTCTCTGACACTTTCACAGATTACACTTGGACATTTGTACCTCGCCCGGCACCACACCGACACCCCTCACAGACACCCACAGAGACACCCACACAGACACCCTCACAGACACCCTCGCACACACCCACACCGACACCCACAGAGAGACCCTCACCGACACCCCTCACAGACACCGTCATAAAGAAATACAGAAAGAGACAGGGAGGAACTGATGAGATAAAACCACTTTTCTCTTCAAGAGAGACCTTCTTGCGACAGCTTAACGTCTTCCCTTCTTCAAGTGTTTATCTCTCAGGCGCTCAGCCTCCACCAGGCTCTTAATGCTTTTTATTTAGTGAAAAAAACAAATGGATGCATAAACAAAATATAGTTTTATTTTTGGACCAAAACACATTAGAATCTCGGCTGAAATATATATGCGAAGACTTGAGAAGGAGCCTCATTGTAGTTTTTTATTTTCTGTATCAGAGCTCAAGCTCTAAGCGTTAGCTCGCGTCCCTGAAATTGCTGAAAGACAACAGCAATTCAATTTCTTTCTTTATTATGCATCCCATACCCATTATGTGGGCGGTGGTGCAGACAGCAAGAAAGATAACGGCAGACAACAGTAAAGACGACAGCAACTAGACAGGGAAACGGGAGGCAACAACACCAAATTAAAACAGAAGATTGTAAAACATGACAGCAAGCAAAAGGAAGGTAGAAGTGTGTGTGTTTCCTCTGCACCGTGTGTTACTGAGCGCGTGTACTGTGCACCGTGTGTTACTGAGCGCGTGTACTGTGCACCGTGTGTTACTGAGCGCGTGTACTGTGCACCGTGTGTTACTGAGCGCGTGTACTGTGCACCGTGTGTTACTGAGCGCGTGTACTGTGCACCGTGTGTTACTGAGCGCGTGTACTGTGCACCGTGTGTTACTGAGCGCGTGTACTGTGCACCGTGTGTTACTGAGCGCGTGTACTGTGCACCGTGTGTTACTGAGCGCGTGTACTGTGCACCGTGTGTAAGTAGACCATACACCTCCACATCAACATAACAACTACTAGAAGAATCACCACCATTTTTACTTCCAGATTCGACACGTTTCATCTCTTATCATCACCACAACATTCTCCACACCGCCACAAACATCACAAACACTACCGCCAGCATAGTTTACTTCTCCATCTTCGCTATCGTCGCAATCATCAACATCACCACCACTACCACCACCACCATCAGCATCACCACTAACAACACCACCACCATCAGCATCACCACCACCACCACCACCACCATCACCACCACCACCACCACCACCATCACCACCACCACCACCACCACCACTACCACCAACACCTCCGTTACCTTCCCACCATTAAGCAATTAAACAAGAGCGCTCGCAGCTCTCGGGGAGTTCTATAAAGATGAGAAAAGTTGTAAACGGGTTACATAGAACGATGATTTTTTCAGTTGGCTTACAGGAAGTCAAAGTATCAACTGTAGCCATTCAACCCGCAGAGGTCTGCTGGCTATGTCCAGGCTTTTATTATCCTTATTTGTATTATTGATATTAAAGTCATTTGTATTTGTATTATTAAATGATTACATTGGTTATTTATATTACTATTATTATTTTAAGTGCCTGAATAAACAATAAATAGGTTTAGTTCAGGGTAAACTCTTTGCTTTTAATGGAAAAATATTTAGCTTAGCATTTTAAAAGCACCGAATCATCTTCTGTGGTTGAGTGTTCAATAAACCCTTGAACTATATGTTTAACACTTCTCTAACCCTGTCCATGGAGGACAGAAGAAAATGTATATATTCTGGTTAGCATTGTAAATGTGTGGCCACGTCTGTGGTAGAAAATAATAATAATAAAAAAAAATGGAAAAATATGACAGATTGCAATGAACTATGAAATCTGTAATCAAGTCGAGCAAGTTGAGATTCGGGACCCAAGAGCCGTAGCTCAAACTCCACAAGTACAACTATGTGAGTACTACCTCTCATACATCATCTCATTATTCTGGATCAGCCAAGTTCTGAGCTCAGTTCAATTAACTGACTCCGATGTTCTCTGGAGTTTGTTGCGTGCGTGCGTGTGTGTGTGTGTGTGTGTGTGTACTCGCCTAGTTGTGCGTGCGGGGGGGGGGGGGGTCAGCTTCGACTCTTAGGTCCTGCACCTCAACCATCAATCAACTGGGGTGCAAGCTCCTAAGCCTATTTGTCTCTATCATATCTACAGTTGAAACTGTGAAAGAAGTCAGGCTCCACACCACTTCCTAGTGCATTACATTTGTTCAGTAACTACCCTGACTGAAAAATTTATAATGTCTCTGTGGCTCATTTGGGTACTAAGATTCCACCTGTATCCACTTGTTGGTGTACCACCCGTCTTTATGTACCGTGTGAATTTCTCTGATAATTTTGTAGGTGGTAATCATATATCCCCTTAACTCTGTCTTCAGTAACGTGAGGTTTAATTCCTGCGGCATTTCCTCGTAATTCATACCTCTCAACTTGAGGACTAATTTGGTGCATACCACCGAACTTTAACTTCGTCTAGTAATTGATTAGATATGGACTCCTCGCTGGAGCCGCATACCCCATGACATTGGTATGTCATTTGTGCTATGCAAAGTTCTGAATGACTCTTTACACAAGTTTCTAAAGGCAGATCTTATGCTACCCATCCCAGCGTATGCCGTTGATAATATCCTTTAGATTTGGCCTTCAGGCGACAGGTCCGACGTGATATCACCATCCAGATCTCTCTCCCTACTTGATTCCTAAAGGATTTCATCTCGGTTGATCTTTAAAGATGAAATCCTTAATTTCATCGCCCAAGTGTTCGGCTTCCTGCTTCCTACACCTTTTTTAACTACTTTATACTTACTTGACTAAAAGCTCTATTAGCCCAACCACTTGAGGCTGGACGGTTGAGCGGCAGTCTCGCTTCATACAGGTCGGCATTCAATCCCCGACCATCCAAATGATTGGGCACCATTCCTTCCCCCTCCCCGTTCCATCCAAATCCATATTCTGACCCTTTCCAAAGGCTACATAGCCGTGATGGCTTGGCGCTTTACCCTGATAATACCCCTCTAGTAGCCATTTTTCTGGATCTCTTCTTCGGTTTGCCTAGGGTGTCTTCCTCTGTCATAATCTTTCTCCTAATTTTAGCATCATCAGCAAGCATTGAGAGGAAAGTGTCTGTACTCGTTGGAAGATCATTTATATATATCAGAAACAGGAAAGTTGTGAGCACGGAATCCTTTGAGAATCCGCTGGTGATATCACGATATTCTGAGATCCACTCCTTCCACAGTAACTCCCTGTTTTCTGTTACTTAGGTACTCCCTTGTCCACTGGACTACCAGTTACTCCTGTCTGATTCTCTCTCGTATGTTCCAGCCTCTTGTGGGGGTACTCTGTCAAAGGCTTTCTAGTACTCTGTCAAAAGGTATTCTTACAAAGTTTAATAAAATGCAGTCTTCCCACCCTATGTTTCGTGGTTAATTTTTAATCATACTATTAATACCATCCATGAACCTATATTGGTGGTGTAACAAAGTTCATTCTCCCCAAATATCCTTCTAGCTTTCTCCTCGTGATTTTCTCAGTCTCTCTGCATGGTTTATGTTGTGATCTAGTTACAGAGACTAGTCCATAACTTACTACCAAGGAAGATAATCATTTGTCCTGATTAATGCGACATATGTTAAATAATGTCCATTATTGTTACCTATATTTTATTGTGTGTACTTTGTTCTCGATTATAGATTGGTTGTGTATTAAAATACTTCAGTTGTAATAAGTGTAATAAGTAAGAAACATAGAAAATTATATGTTCGTAAGTACGTGTTTGACTCAAATGCCCTTCCGAGAGACCCAAGCTAGCCATACCTAACTAGATAACACGCTGTCCCGGGGCTGGCTCGCTACAGTAAGGCCCCTCCCCCCCCCCTCTCTCACTCTCTCGAGACTTTGTCCTCAGAAATGCAGGAAAGCTCATGGAACACACATACTAGCAGTTAGACAAAACTAAAAAGCATGTAAAATCGCGCGAGCGCGTAAACACACACACACCAAAAAAACATATATACAAACACAAAAATAGAGCAATTTTTTCCCCTAAATGAAATGTCAAGGAAATGTTATTAAATGAACGACAAAATTAGAGAGGAATTGCTTGCATCTTAATTTTGACCCGACAAACTCATCTCGGTAATTATATAAATAAAAACACAATCTCGAAGATATAAATGAGTATTTCGAACCATAGAACAAACCACTCTTTTTCAGGAATTAGTTGATGATGTTTTTGGTTGCTGATATGAGTTGCGTTTACATTGTATGAGAGAGAGAGAGAGAGAGAGAGAGAGAGAGAGAGAGAGAGAGATGGATGGACAAAGAAAATTAGGGCAAGAGGGAGACTGTCCAGTACTACATCACCGTCAAGGTTACCTCTGGTCACGAGGCCCTTGGGACAGAGTTCGTGTTGTGTAAACAGACAGACTCGCCGGAGGCTGAATTGGGGTTGACCAGAGGTTGAGGTGAGGTTGACTAGAGGCTGAAATGAGGTTGACGAGAGGCTGAGGTGAATATTACCAAATATTAATTACAGACATGCAAGATGATGATCAGAAATTTACCTGAAGTTGACATACAAGGGAACAGTAGATCATAGGCTAACCTAACCATCATAGATCAGTGGCCGGTTAGATATTGGCAAAATTGTAATGAAACCGGCCAGATATGATATAGTTACAGGTCTCGAGATGGAGTCAGACGAGGAAATCAGATTAGAGCCATGGGTAATGCAACATATAAATATAATATTAATAACATAAACTATAAAATATAACTCTTGTCTGTCCAAAGTTGGAGGCCAGTGGTTTGGGGCTAGTCTCACCCAAACTTGCAAGTGAGTGGTCCGGGGGTATGGGACGGACATATGCTGGTCGAGGTAGGCCTAAGTTAAATTTTATAAGAATATTAGCATGTACCCGTAATCCTACGTGCAATTTTCATGAAGTATAAAATTAAATAGGGATGTTTTCCGTAGAGTTAACAGCACTTGAGTGAAAGTCCAATCGGAGAGAAATTACTGACTCGCAAAGGCCTCAAAACACCAGAATAAAAAGCTATTGTTTGTTCAAATCCGAAACCTATGTTTTTGGCAGCACAAAACGTCCACTAGTCTGTGCGACACAGTGGTTCTGTAACGAAGGCCCAACCTTAATCAGGTTGGGCCTTCGTTACTTATGACAGGTGACTACAGGTAACGGATCTCACAATCGTGAGCACTCCAGGTACAAACTCTGAGAGCAGGAACAGGTTCATGATCTCACTCTACATCACTGAATGCCAAGTTATTAGACCATTCAGACCCGTTGGCATGAGGTACTTGGAGTTTGTCAATTACTTTATTACCTTTTTTCTGTTTTTTGAGGATATCCTCATAATGCACCCAAAATTTACCAGTAAACACTACTACTGGACACATGGCCCTGTATGACTAACCATCATGCGAGATGCGGACTTTTCAGTATCACCGTTACCTTATTCACTCTAATGTTCTTTATGATATCCTCATAATGCACCTAGAGTTTGCTAATGCAGACTACTGATCACATGACTGTATAATTATTCATTCTGCGTGATAGGGATTTTTAGGATCACGTAGCTAGTTCTTGACACTGTACTCCCCCTCATATGGTTAGGAGAACTACACAAATGCAGATGTAACTAAGTATGTGCATAACAAAAATTATAATTTACTCACAAGGATGAAATGATTTTGTGTGTTACAATGAAGAAAATGGTGAGTAGGGGAAGATAGTTATATTGATGACAGTAATACTGGTATATAGAGTAAATGAAGTCCTGTAAGGAAAGTGTAAAGGGCAAAATTAATATATAACGTAAGGTGAGAGGCGAGAAGGAAAGAAATAAACCATAAGATCGACTTAAAAGGAATAAAGGAAACTGCAGTAAAACTTATGTGGATAAGAAAGAAGTGAGGTAGAGAACAAAAAAGAAAGATGTAGAAGAGAATCTAGAGGGGATAAAGCTAAGTCAGATGACGTTTATGAAAAAGCTAAAACATTTAACTGTGTACCGAGAAAGGTAAGATTCAACAGGAACAAAGCCAAGACTAAAGTTCACGTTTGGCATGTTGAATGAAATCATGTTGAGGATGATGATTGTGAAAATATGCTGGGTATGTTATGTATGAGACCCGACTCGATAAGGCGGCGTCTGTGAAGAACAGAGTCAGAAAATTCATTTCATAAGAAGACCAACCAATATTATATTTGCCGAATGGGTTAGATCAATGATTCGAGCATAGAGGGAAGTTCACATGAGTGAAGTTCAAGGTTAACTCTTTCAAGTGCGGATTGGTGAATAAAGATAAGTGAATTGAGACACATGCACAGATACACACTCGCGTGCACTCTCCGCCTGATGAGTGTTCCATCAGCACAATGCACCGCAACAAATCCCTAGATAAAACATCGTCACTCTGCTTAATTACCGAGACCGGATCTTGGGTTGCATTATTAAATGGATTTTATGGGTTAAAGAAAGTAATAATTTGTGTTAATACACAGGGTGTGATCAGGTGGGTTGGTGTCTCTCACACCACCCACCTGGACACACCACCCACCTGGACACACCACCCACCTGGACACACCACCCACCTGGACACACCACCCACCTGGACACACCACCCACCTGGACACACCACCCACCTGGACACACCACCCACCTGGACACACCACCCACCTGGACACACCACCCACCTGGACACACCACCCACCTGGACACACCACCCACCTGGACACACCACCCACCTGGACACACCACCCACCTGGACACACCACCCACCTGGTCACACCACCCACCTGGTCACACCACCCACCTGGTCACACCACCCACCTGGTCACACCACCCACCTGGTCACACCACCCACCTGGACACACCACCCACCTGGACACACCACCCACCTGGTCACACCACCCACCTGGTCACACCACCCACCTGGTCACACCACCCACCTGGTCACACCACCCACCTGGTCACACCACCCACCTGGTCACACCACCCACCTGGACACACCACCCACCTGGACACACCACCCACCTGGACACACCACCCACCTGGACACACCACCCACCTGGACACACTATCCACCTGGTCACACCACCCACCTGGACACACTATCCACCTGGTCACACCACCCACCTGGACACACCACCCACCTGGACACACCACCCACCTGGACACACTATCCACCTGGACACACCACCCACCTGGACACACTATCCACCTGGTCACACCACCCACCTGGACACACTATCCACCTGGTCACCACCCACCTGGACACACTATCCACCTGGTCACACCACCCACCTGGACACACTATCCACCTGGTCACACCACCCACCTGGTCACACCACCCACCTGGTCACACCACCCACCTGGACACACCACCCACCTGGACACACTATCCACCTGGTCACACCACCCACCTGGACACACTATCCACCTGGTCACACCACCCACCTGGACACACTATCCACCTGGTCACACCACCCACCTGGACACACCACCCACCTGGACACACTATCCACCTGGTCACACCACCCACCTGGACACACCACCCACCTGGACACACCACCCACCAGGACACACTATCCACCTGGACACACTATCCACCTGGTCACACCACCCACCTGGACACACCACCCACCTGGACACACTATCCACCTGGTCACACCACCCACCTGGACACACTATCCACCTGGTCACACCACCCACCTGGACACACTATCCACCTGGACACACTATCCACCTGGTCACACCACCCACCTGGACACACCACCCACCTGGACACACTATCCACCTGGTCACACCACCCACCTGGACACACCACCCACCTGGACACACCACCCACCAGGACACACTATCCACCTGGACACACTATCCACCTGGTCACACCACCCACCTGGTCACACCACCCACCTGGTCACACCACCCACCTGGTCACACCACCCACCTGGTCACACCACCCACCTGGTCACACCACCCACCTGGACACACCACCCACCTGGTCACACCACCCACCTGGTCACACCACCCACCTGGACACACCACCCACCTGGTCACACCACCCACCTGGACACACCACCCACCTGGTCACACCACCCACCTGGACACACTATCCACCTGGTCACACCACCCACCTGGTCACACTATCCACCTGGTCACACCACCCACCTGGACACACTATCCACCTGGTCACACCACCCACCTGGTCACACCACCCACCTGGTCACACCACCCACCTGGTCACACTATCCACCTGGTCACACCACCCACCTGGACACACCACCCACCTGGACACACCACCCACCTGGACACACCACCCACCTGGACACACCACCCACCTGGTCACACCACCCACCTGGTCACACCACCCACCTGGTCACACCACCCACCTGGTCACACCACCCACCTGGACACACTATCCACCTGGACACACTATCCACCTGGACACACCACCCACCTGGACACACCACCCACCTGGACACACCACCCACCTGGTCACACCACCCACCTGGTCACACCACCCACCTGGACACACCACCCACCTGGACACACCACCCACCTGGACACACCACCCACCTGGACACACCACCCACCTGGACACACCACCCACCTGGACACACCACCCACCTGGACACACCACCCACCTGGTCACACCACCCACCTGGTCACACCACCCACCTGGTCACACCACCCACCTGGTCACACCACCCACCTGGACACACCACCCACCTGGACACACCACCCACCTGGACACACCACCCACCTGGACACACCACCCACCTGGACACACCACCCACCTGGACACACCACCCACCTGGACACACCACCCACCTGGTCACACCACCCACCTGGTCACACCACCCACCTGGTCACACAGAGATGGTAGAAGCATCATGAGGACAGAAGTTGAGAAATGGAGAATAGAATAGGGAAGGAAAGAAGCGTGAAGAGAGAATAGGAAAACAGAGGGGATGAAACAAATGAGAGAGGAGGGGATTTTTAGTGATGATAAAAATGAGGGTGAAGAGCAGTGGGAGACAGGGAAGATGATTCCATTTATTTCGCAAAACTTGGGGGAACTCGTGTATTAATTCTATGAGTGAGTGGTGTTTGTGTGTGTGTGTGTTTAGTGAGGGAGGGAGTGCTTGTGTGTATGTGAAAGTAGAGAGGGAGATGACGTGAAAGGGAGGGATTAAAGTTCAGAGGGAGGAAGAGAAGGTGTGTGGGAGGGGAGGAAGGGATAGAATGTGCAGGGAGGGAAAGGCGAAGAGGCAGGATAAAATAGTGAGAGGAAGAATTATGTGGGACAGGAGCATGTCTGTGAGATAGAAGATAGGAGTAAGAAGAAGTGAACATGCTACTCTAGTTTTCACCAATTTAAAAATATATTTATTTATTAAATATTGATTAGAATATTTCAAGCAGTTATAAAGTTGAATTATATAATTGACACGAGTTTACTAATAATAGATTGGATGTACGAGCAACACTCGACGTTTTCAGAATATCTCAACGTATTATGTGCAAATTATTAATTATAAATCATGAGTTATGAGGCCAGAGACAACGCGCACGTATTAGCCACTTTTCACACTAAGTGCACGACGATTTTGGCGTTATTCGATCACTTCGTTGAAAGTATCGTAATACTGACGCTTTCTCGAACTAATGAAAATCGGCCTATTTGGTAAGGTGAAGAGGGGGGGGGGGATTATGAGGAGAAAGCGCCAAGGCATTACGACTGTATAGCACTTGGAAGGGGTCAGGATAAGGATTTGGGATAGGCCGGTGGGAAGGAAGGCTTTTGTTTATTCAAAAAGCACTTCAATTTTGACGCATGTTAAATCGTTAGAACTAATTGCACATAGAGCATCTCCAGTTGACTAGAGTGGTGGCAGCGATGATGCAATGTGACAGCTTAATTGCAAGCTCGTTAACGGCTCTATGAAGCTTTCAGCGGCTCCGACTCACAATTGCAACAGACAGCCTTTATAAATGTTCATAAGTGATACGTGCATTTTAGACATTCGTTGGTGACACATGCATGACAATCGTTAGTGAGTGATTGACACTTCATGAACGTTCGTTCTCCCACACATGCCAAAACTTTCCCGACCAGGCGACCCAAACAGGTTAATACGTTCGTGACTGGAAGTCGTAATGGGAGTGTTTGTAACGTGTGTTCCCAGGTCGCTGCAGATCACACATGAAACATTCTCAGCCGCCACGCGCTCTCTCAAGCTAAACACATTTTTTTTTTATTTCCTTCACATACAACCCAATCTGGTATCAAAAGTTGACATTTCTAATAATCTTTCAGGTAACCGGGACGTCTTGTCTAACACCTAGATTTCTAACTAACTTTCTAACTTGTCTAACACCCAGATTTCCCTTAAACTTTAATTTTGATAAATATTGATTTATTTTGTCTATATATTTCTAAGACCAAATAATGAATCTCAAAATAATTAATGGGAAAAAATAATGAAATCACGAGAAGGAGAATAAAAAGCAATTCATTATTATATTATAAAAACAATTATATCATACCAATTTAAAAAAAAAAACAGCACCACAGGTAAAATACAAATGTAAGCAAAACACCAATATGTTTTGAACGGACCAGGGCAATGAAAAAGATTTAAAGCCCTCATTTAGTTAACGAAAATTGATGTTTTGAAACTCTCCGTTGGTGCGCAATGTATGTCAACGGTGAACTGTCATCAATTCCACAACCAATATATCAGGTGCTTGTGTCCCTACCTACATTCAGGCGCCCGCGCACGCAGGCCCCCGCGCACACACCCGACCACATATATATACACATATAGGGCGGGCGCGCGCGCGCGCGCACACACACACACACACACACACACACACACACACACACACACACACACACACACACACACACACACACACACACACACACACACACACACACACACTTCTATCACAACATCTAACATATACCATATTTGTTCTTAGTCAGGGCTTGCAATGATACAAATTGTAACTTATGTGAATTTCAGCGAACAACCACTTGAAGGACACACGGTGTCCTTCAAGTGGTTGAGGAGAGAAATAGTTTGATTGTTTCAAGACACTAATTACAGTCGACACAAATTTTCTCCCCTGCCGTTGCAGGAACGTTACTGGTTAGTCAAATTTTGTGTTTTTATTTAAATAGTAGGTTGATAAAGGGTAAGGGAATGAGAAGGGATAGAGGGTGAGAGGGATCAGAAGGGGTAAAATGTGAGGGGATGGGATGGGATAATGGGTGAGGGGATGGGAAGGGGTGAAGGGGTAGAAAAGGATGAAAGGTAATGGGTTAAATATTAATAATCACAAATATTTCAATCTTCACGCAAATGTGTTAATAAGGACGGCACTCTACATCTGAACCTCAAGTGAAAACAGTTGTGCATGTACAGCTCAATAACTGATGAGAAGCAAGAAGATGGGCCATTCACTGGGAAGTGGAGCCTTGTAGATCCACCGCGAACCATTACGCGTGGTGGCTCTTCCCCCCCCCCCCCCAACACCCATGTTTCCAACTGAACAGTGAACAATTTTGCTGAAGTTACCTGAACATTGGTGGTCGCGTCCTTACTCCATGGTCGGACACGAAAACAGTGTTGCTGGGAGTAATTTTTGTGGTGAAATGAGTTGAGGATTTTTGTTTTTCTGCGCGTTGAAAATGGTAGTTTATAGTGGTGGCTTATGCTGATCTCAATATTCCCTTCTTGACACCTGTGGGGGATTAAGAATGGTAAAATGTTACTAAAAATCTGTAAAAACGAACACCAAGAGAAAAAGTAATTGTTTCTGTACCGATTGCATGTCCAGTTGTAAACGTGAGAGTTGGTGTGTAAATGTACGTGAGCGCGCGCACTCAGGTAGGTGTGTGTGAACGCGAACGCGTATGTAGATGTATGTGAACGCAAGCAAGCGGGTTGGCGTGTATGAGCGCACACACGTGTATTTACTATTTGTGCCTGTAGGATAGATATATTTACAATTTGTGCCTGAAAATACACTGACGTGTATATCCTATATGGGCCTGTATGTGCCTCGGCCCATAAAACAGAAAAGAGAGTCCTGCAAAATATTATTGATAGAGATGTGACCCCTCCTGACACCAACCTAAAGATTGAATTAAATATGTACTATAAGAGCAAGACGACTGCCAACTTAATGACGAAGAACTCGCCTGACACCAATTAAAACCCCATGAAAGAGACGAATGTTGTCTATGCCTTTACATCCCCACTTGGAGACCGTCAGCCCCAACGAATTCAATATATAGGCAAGACAACAACATCCCTTTCAAGGCGCCTAATATTGCACAAGCTGCATTAAGGCCCTATTAAGGAACATACAGCTCCTAAACATAACCAGACCATCACCAGAGATTTCCTCAAAAGCAACACCCAAAAAACGACAGGTTCAGCCACAAAGATGACTGGACATCGGCAAGGCTTTATACATCAAGCAAACCAAGCCATTTATCAATAGCCAATTAGCCTCAACTTTCCAGAACTTCAAATATCCAGAACACGACGGAACATACAACATATTGCCCCAGACGTCATGCAGACAGGAGACTGACAAGATGAAATAGACTTGAAGTGTCTAGAAGTAGACATGAAGTTGAGGTGAAGTGATGAAATAAATGAAGTGCTTCACCTTCACCTCATCCTCGGGTATATTTAAAGCAGCAAGACTCTTTGTAATCTTTACGGGCTATTCATGCCCGTGCCACCTCTTGGGTGGCTTAATCTTTATCAATCAATCATCTTTGTAATCTTCCCACCATCTGGTCACCACTTGGTCCGGGAGACATCTCCCGTCACGCAGGGTGCAGTCGCGCCTCCACAGATCTCCAGTATCAGCTCTTGATACTGGTAATGGCTCAAAAGGGCCACCACTTACGAGCTATTCATGCCCGTGCCACCTTTTGGGTGGCTTCATCTTCATCTTAACACATTCACAAGGGAGACATCTCCCGTCACGCAGGGTGCAGTCGCGCCTCCACAGATCTCCAGTATCAGCTCTTGATACTGGTAATGGCTCAAAAGGGCCACCACTTACGGGCTATTCATGCCCGTGCCACCTTTTTGGGTGGCTTCATCTTCATCAATCATCATCATCGTGTTTGACAGAAACACCATTTGGTCCAGGAGACATCTCCCGTCACGCAGGGTGCAGTTGCGCCTCCACAGATCTCTAGTATCATCTTTTGATACTGGTAATGGCTCGAAAGGGCCACCACTTACGGGCTATTCATGCCCGTGCCACCTCTTGGGTGGCTTAATCTTCATCAATCAATCAATCTTTGTAATCTTACGGGAGACATCTCCCGTCACGCAGGGTGCAGTCGCACCTCCACAGATCTCCAGTATCAGCTCTTGATACTGGTAATGGCTCAAAAGGGCCACCGCTTACGGGCTATTCATGCCCGTGCCACCTTTTGGGTGGCTTAATCTTCATCAATCAATCTTTGTAATCTTACGGGCTATTCATACCCGTGCCACCTCTTGGTTGATCTTAATCAATCAAACTTTGTAATCCCTCTTACGGGCTGGGCTATTCATGTTATTCACACAACCCGTCCTCGCAGCGGCCGTCCTTCCTAGATGCATTCATCAGTTTTATCATACTATATATTAAAAATGGGTTTGTTCTCATATTAATTACTATTTACTAAAGTTAGGCGTATTGTAGGTGTTTAGGTTCTTTTGGCGAGTATTTGTATTTGAAATTTGTGGGTGAATCATTTACAGCGTTGTGGTTCGAACAGAGGACGTGAGCGAAGCACTTGTTCCGGAAGTGTTTGGATGTCATCAGTTGTGAGTCGCGTGTAATTAGCCCGTTCTCCAAACAAAGACCCAAAAGTGATTCCATACACCCGCCAAACTCCCTGTTTATGAATGAAAAACGTTTACACACGACTCACAACTGATTTCGTTCGAACATTTCCGGAACAAGTGCTTCACTGACGAATTTTGTTCGAACCACAAGGTTGTAAATTCTTTACCCACGTACTACAAATACAAATAATCGCCAATAGAACCTAAACACCTTTCCTAACCTGACCTATGCCTATATATGCACAATATATTAATATATTATAATATTAATTTATATTATCGAAAATTCATGTTTTGAATGAACAGCATGTTAAAATTCATGAATGCGTCTGTGGGGTCGACCGCTGGATGTAATGGACTTGAGTCGAGGGCGCGTTGTGTAAACTGTTTTTCATTTATAAACAGGGGGTTTGGCGGGTGCATGGAATAGACTTTGGTCTTTGTTTATGAGGACGGACTGAACCGTGTCATTCGATTCAGCTTGGTAATTAGTTTTTAAAGAGGAAACAATAACTAGTTTTCTCCCAAAAGTTCTCTTTCTCGTCTCCCAGATCACGATGCGTAAACTCATCCATCTTCGGACTTACCCAACTTTAGTAACGAATTGTCCAAGCTCTCACATACTGTTGAGCGTCCATCTTCTCAGCTACTCATCCTTCATCAGAACTGTAGAGCTTTGGTCTTCATATGTGTATGTGTACTCGGCTAATTGTGCTTGCTGGTGGGTGTGTGCGTGTGCTCACCTAGTTGCACTCACCTAGTTGTATTTGCGGGGGTTAAGCTTAGGCTCTTTTTGTCGCGCCTCTCAACTGTCAATCAACTAGTAGATCAACTGTGTATGTGTGTGTGTGTTCACTTGTATTTGCACTTAATACTTGTATCTGCAGAATCGAGCTATTAGAGGAGGACAATTAACTGGGATATGAGGACAATTGACTGGGATATGAGGACACGTGGCTGGTAAACGAGGGCAATTGACTGGGATATGACGATAAATGGCTGGGATGAAAGGACAGAGTGAAGGAATAGTGTATAGTCACTTTGATAATCAAGAATCGAACGCCAACCCTGCAAGAAGCATGACTCTCCCGACGAATGAAAGTGGTTGGCGTTGCCACTCGCATGACAGCTGCTCTTGTTATTATTTTTAATGATAATGCTGTTTTTGTAACTGCTGCTTTTGGCATTACTGTTTTTATAATGCTCCTTTTGATCATGCTCGTAGTGAAGCTAAGCAGTGTTGTGCCTGTGACTTTATTGTTGCCCGTGTAAGTGCGGTTTTGTTTCAGTACTGATGGGTGTCATTGATGGTGTTTATTGGGTTCCTTCCAGTGCAGGTCGGAGGAATGATGTTACTACCGCTGCTGCTGCTATTTTGCTGATCTCAGTGGTGTTGATGGTGCCAGGCTGGTTGTTACAAGGCCGCCTCGCACACTATATATCCCCGGGGGCGTGATGAAGCCACACACACCTGACGCTAATGTGAAGAGAGTTACGGTGAAAAGTGGAGCCCACGCCACGCTGGACACAATGTTCACTTATTCTTATTAGACAAACTGTGGACCCATGATGCTTGCACCTTGCAGTCACCCCTCCCATGGTGCTTGGATCTCGCAGTCACCCCTCTCATGGTGCTTGGACCTCGCAGTCACCCCCTCCCATGGTGCTTGGATCTCGCAGTCACCCCTCTCATGGTGCTTGGACCTCGCAGTCACCCCCTCTCATGGTGCTTGGACCTCGCAGTCACCCCCTCTCATGGTGCTTGGACCTCTCAGTCACCCCCCTCCCATGGTGCTTGGATCTCGGTCACCCCCTCCCATGGTGCTTGGATCTCGCAGTCACCCCCTCCCATGGTGCTTGGATCTCGCAGTCACCCCTCCCATGGTGCTTGGACCTCGCAGTCACCCCCTACCACGGTGCTTGGACCTCGCAGTCACCCCTCCCATGGTGCTTGGACCTCGCAGTCACCCCCTCCCATGGTGCTTGAACCTCGCAGTCACCCCCTCCCATGGTGCTTGAACCTCGCAGTCACCCCCTCCCATGGTGCTTGGACCTCTGTCATCCTCTCCCATGGTGCTTAGATCTCTCAGCTACTCCCTTTTATGGTGCTTGGATTTCGTAATCACCTCTTATGGGCTTCGATAACGAAATAATTACCTCCATGGTGTGTGTGTGTGTGTGTGAGTGAGTGAGTGATATCAATTGACCAGTACTCCAAAACACGATTGCTTTATGGCGAGCCTCTTCAAAACATTGAAATCAGTGTATTATAACCTTTGAGGTGCCCTGTGCGTGCCCGATATCAATATCCGTCTCTTGCTAACGTTACGTGCTGACTGACCCAAATATTACTTAATAATCGCCTCAAATGTACCGGAAGACATGTTTTATGAGTACCAGGTATGCTAAGACCTCTCCCAGAGCCGTAAGCTGTCTTCATGGAAATTGTCGTAATCCACGCTCTTGTATTGACGAGAGAGCCTAGCTGCCTAGTATATCCCAACAAAGAATTATGAGAAGTATTAACACCAAACATGGGTCAGGCCTGGAGCTGTATACAGCTAGTAGGTTAAGAGCGACGATGACGTCTGTGACTATCCCGCAAGGAACGAGGTCGCCTCTTACTATCCTGCAAGCAACAAGGCAACATGGTACTATCCTGCAAGCAACAAGGCACCCTGGGACTATCCTACAAGTAACAAAGCAACCTGGGACTATCCTGCAAGTAGCGAGAGACCCTGGGACTATCCGGCAAGCAGCATGGCCGCCTGCGACTATCCGGCAAGCAGCATGGCCGCCTGCGACTATCCGGCAAGCAACATGGCCGCCTGCGACTATCCGGCAAGCAACATGGCCGCCTGCGACTATCCTGCAAGCAACATGGCCGCCTGCGACAATATTTCCCTTTAGAAAAAAAAGGTAATTATAAGAGGACAAAAACTATTTTTTTCGTTTCATTATAAATATATTTAATATTTTCATTACCATAATTATTGTTTCCAGCGTCACAATTATTATTACGTAATTAACTTCATAAAAGCATCCTTCTGTTGCAACCCATCTTCAGTTTCTAATTGAATATATAAATATTATCAGTAATGAATTTTGCAAACATTAATTATATTTGTAAACATATTATAATATATAAAATTACAAATGATATTAATATAAAAGTAGAATTACCTAAAATATATACTAATAATATTATTACATTAATAGAACCAAATGAAAATAGCAACAATAATAGTATTAATAATAATATTATTATTATTAATATCACTAGTAGTAAAAATTGTAAACAGTTCAACAAACAATGAAGTGCAAAATTCAGAGATGCTGTGTGCTTACCTCGCCTGCTGGCGCTGATGCTCCCCAGAGTCCTGAGAGGCAGACAAACACAGGGGGGTTCGATTTTTTCCCCTGGAGGGCGAGGAGAAAGAGCAAGGGGAGGTGGTGGGTGGTGTTGGGGGGGGGGGGGGGGGAAGGTAGGGGGGAGCGGTCTACCACATGGGACCACTACGGCCCCTCAGATCCTGCCAAATGATCCTCTTCATATTTTCTGACTGATAATCTGTTCAAACCCCACTTTTTTCAAATTGTTAACAAACAAAATTTCAGGCTTTGATTACTTATTCGAGTGTAAATCATTCTCAGGACACAGTGACATTCGTATAATCTGTTTGGTTCTCTTCTTATTCACATTTGGGTTCCATTATTAAAGATGTATTGTACTATGAATTTTCTAAATTAACGAACGACGGAAGGCCCAATGTTGCCGATTTTCTCTCCCGATGTGTCGATGGAGGTACTGACATAGTTCCTTGCCGACTTTCTGTCCCCCTTTAGCAGGGGAGATGGGCGAGTCATTGCACTATGAGGGAAAAAGAAAGCCAGCTTACTCTACCTCACCGACTCCCAAGCGACAACTGAGGCCAGAGTGGAACTTGGGTCACGCCTGGCTTTACGGGAGCCAGAGGGCGGTACGATACGCTCCACTCAAAAGCAGTGCCCCATTCCTTTTAAATGGTGTAAACAGTATTAAACAGACGTTTCCTTCCAAAATACTTAGGAAAGATAGAGAGTAACGCATATTTTCACCATCAATGGGACGCTTGCACCACCTACTCTGATATAACTGTCGAAGAGAGTGGATGCTGCTGTCCTACGCCCGCCAGCTACTGCCGCTGCATCTCCCAAGAGAGCATCGATCCTAGATGGAAAGAAACCTTGATAACATCAGTCATTTTCATTCATTTTCAAATACCTTGTCAAACTTCACTCTGATGAATGAAGCAAGGCTGACACAAGTTGACCAGAACATTTCATAATATATATGATTCTCTAACGAATCCACCAATTCATATTCGGAGGAAGTGCAGTGATTTTAAGGTAACTGTCCATGCTGAACTCTGCTGTAAGTGTTCTTGTTGAACTCTGCTTTAATGCTTCATTTTGAACACTGCTGTAAGTGTTCTTGTTGAATTCTACCGTACGTGTTCTTAATGAACTCTGCTATAAGTGTCCAAGTTGAACTCTGCTTTTAGTGTCCTTAAAAGAACTCGGCTGTCTTCATGTTGAACTCTGCTGAACACTGCAATAATAATAATAACAATAATAACACAAATAATTTATAATAATTTCATTATTCTCTTCTAGGCATAATTAACATTTATTATTCAATTATTTGAAGAGGGAAAGATGGGGAGAAGGGGATTGGTAGGAAAGGCGGGAAGTGAGGGAATTAGGGTGAAGAGGGGAAGAAAGTGAGAGAAGAAGGGGAGAGGCCGAGGAGAAGAGGGGGGGAGGGAGTGGGTGCCACATGACACTGTGCCATAGTGACCCCCAACGACAACACACTGTCATTTTTACTTGAATCTGAAATAGCTTTACTACATTTTTTTGGCTGTCCCATAAAACATTTATTGATCATACCAAAATACAAAATCTAATCAGTAAGTTTATCTTATCTTATAAAGTTTAATGACACGTTCATCATACTTACATACTAGGATTTTTTTGGATTTTGTGTTAATGTCTGATGATCATAGTTTATATACTATTTGTGAGCTGTTCTTATAGTGTTTTTATAGGAGAGAGAGAAGGACAGGAACAGCGGAAAAGAGAAAGTGAGAGAGAGAGAGAGAGAGAACGTGAGAAATAAAATACAAAAGATACATGGAAATGAAAAGCACAAGTCTTGGACGTTTGTGTTCTTCAACTCATCATGAAAGACGTACTGGGAAATATTATGTATAGAAAATATGAATGGACTACAGATTAGAAGGCCAGGTCAATATTTACATTGGCGAGTTGTCCTTATAATGGGACGTGACTCCAAACGCAAGTACTTGATCACAAAGTAATGAATGATAAACTGCACAAGTCAATATTTCAAGTGTTCCTGTAATTTTAAAACAATAAATTAGTATATGTAATAACATTTAAAATTTAACCCTAAATTATATCACTAAAAATGCATGCAACTTGATTGCAATGCGTGTCAGGCTATGAATTATTTGCAAGAAACCACTTTTTAAAATGTAGTCATCCAACTGGAGCTTCGTAATCACTCATGTATACGAGTTTGACCTATTCAGATGCGATAAATATGATATTAAATCCCCTTTTCCAAATTCTTTCCTGTTCTCCGGTGTATCTCTGCTTCTACAAGAATTTTTTTTAACAAATCCGTTATTAGAAACTTGTGAGTGCTTCAGTATTAAATTTTTAACCGTAATCGAATTTTTAAATGCAAAATTAATATTTATATGTTTGAAGGCCCAGCATACGTTTGTAAGAAAATCTCTGTCTTGTGTTATGGATAGAAAACTTTCCTTTGTAGTTCTTCGGTTATTGAAAGTGGATTAAATAATATTAAATTGGGGCTAATCTTTAATATCCAGAACATATTGATAAAACATTAACCCAAGTTTTCGCCAACACTTTTCACAATTCTGTAACTTCAGTCTTAGACAATCCCTCTCCCTTTCCATCTCGCCTCCCTATTCTTTCTCCTTTCATTTTCACATTCGTTCATTAACTAGTTTACTTGTTCTTACATTTATTTATTCGATAACTTATTCAAAATTCATTCATATATGTCCAGGTGTTTACAGATACGAGACATTGACTGACCCTGAGACTTGACTAATGACACTACTATTCTGGGTAGGTATAAAACTGGCGCTCCTCCAGGAATTTATTGGCCAAACATTTCTTTACCGCGTCCCGCTACTCCATATTTTCCCTCAGGAAGATTAAGATTCCTGGGGAAATACGAGCAGCAAAATCTGAAATGTATCGCTAATATGGATTTCTATTTTGTTTTATTAAACTTGTAGTCAACGTTAATTGGAAAACTGACCTTCATCAATTTTTATAAGCTAGGTGCCTAATTTCTTCAAAAGGAATTACCGGAAAAAAGGCAGATGAATCTATAATTTCCTGACTAACAGAACCCAATGTGTAATAGTCAACAAAATAATATCCGGTTCATCAACCGTGAAGAGCTCAGTTCCTCAGGGTACTGTGCTTTCTCCAGTACTTTTTTTCATTCTCATATTTTACATAAACAAGGACATAATCTATAGTACTGTATCATCCTTTGCAGTTGACACTAGGATTTTAATGAGAGTACACAACATAGAGGAACAGGCGAACCTACAATTAGATGTAAACCAGGGCTTTCTATGGGCTACAGAAAATAATATGGTGTTTAACAAAGATATGTTCTAGCTCATGCGCTATATTGGAAAAAATGAAAATATAAAAGCGGTAACCCACGTACAAAACGCAGTCAAATCATAACAGAACGAACATAGAACGAAAAGGCAATGTAAAGGATTTGGGTGTACTCATGTCGGAAGACCTTTAACTTTAAAGAACATAATAAATTAGCCGTCACATCTGCAAGAAAAATTGCAGGTTGGATAATAAGAACCTTTTACACTAGAGATGTTATTCCGATTATGATACTTTTTAAGACGCTACTGCTCTCTTGAGTAGAATACTGTTGCACAATGACAGCCCCTTTCTAAGCTGGAGAAATGGCTGACCTGGAGAGAGTGCAGAGATCCTTTATTGCTAGAATCTACTCAGTAAAATATCTAAACTATTGGGACCGACTAAAATGCCTAAATTTGTATTCTCTTGATCGCAGGTGGGAGAGATACATAATAAATTACACGTGGAAAATAGTAGAGGGACTGGTTCCAAACCTGCAAACAGAAATAACCACATGAGACCAGAAGGCAGGGTGTGTAGAATACCCGCGTTGAAAAGCAGAGGTGCAATAGGTACTCTGAGAGAGAACTTTATCAACATCAGAGGGCCAAGACTGTTCAACACGTTTCCACTACACATAAGGGGCATAACTGACCGACCCCTCATGGTGTTCATGAGAGTACTTGATAAGCACTTCCAACGGATACCTGATCAACCAAGCTGTGATTCATACGTCAGGCTGCGAGCAGCCGCGTTCAACAGCCTGGTTGACCAGTCCAGCAACAAGGAGGCCTGGTCGAGGATCGGGCCGCGGGGATGCTAAGCCCCGAAATCATCTCAAGGTAACCTAAAAAATGCCAAAATCACCGTCATGTAATTGTCTTAAAAATTTAACAATATTTCATATGTAATTTCACAGACTTGGTAAATCAAAGCATATATTATATATAATTTAGCACAAGAAGCAATAAAGGGATAGAGGAAATAAATGGTATTTATGATTGCCATTAAACAGCAGCGTCGCACAAGTGGAAGATGGCCGGGTAAAGCTCTGAGAAATATGTATAATTAAAGTTATGATATAAAGTGTAGAAATAATATAGCACACAATTCCATTATAATATGGAAATGAGGTAGTGACTCTCCTGTCAGATACAGGGAAAAACTGAGCTGTATATTACGTTATCAAAAGTCACCAACCCTTGGTTGCCAAGATTACTCAGTCTGTACTGAGTACTCAATCCCAGTCTCCTAAAAGCTAACAAAAGTAATGTAAATTTTAACGTACAAATCACTTTACCATTCTTACGGTAATAGAAACTCGATATATTTTATAGAGGACAGACTAGACGGCTCCTCATAACACGGGAGCGATTGACGACGGAACCACACATCAGAAAGTGAGCGACTTCATATTACATCGAGTCGGAAAGTTTGTTTTTGTGAAAGGAATGCAATAGAAATTCATATAATATTTCTTAGAGCTTGGTCATTATTGTACTTGCATAGTATTTTCCAGAATAACACACCAAGAAATAAAACGAAAATAAAAACTTATCAGTAAGCGAGACTTTGATGTCGGGAAAAAATATCCTAATAATGCAGAAAGAGGGATTATATTACGAGGAAATGAATCGAGTTACTGAAAGTTCGATATTAGATTCCAAAATACTTTTTTGATCGACTCTTAATTCAATATTGACATCATTATAGCCGTTATCTTCGCGTAATAGCACCAGTTACCTATTGAGGAACATTTTTACATTCCCCAATAAGGAGATAAGTTGAAAATCCTGTGAGATAAGCGCTTAGTGGTGTAAAACATACACGCGCGTATATATGTGTGTGTGCGCGCGCGTGCGCGCGCGTTAGAGTAGGGTAGACAGAAACATTTGTCCCTAGATAAAACTTCTTCAAAAGCTGGTATAGTACGTTAGCATGTCCAAAAGAGTAATAATGGTAAGTGAATACCAAATAAGCATAAAATAGCTACTGGGATTGAGTCGAAATATAATGAAAAACGCAGGTGTTAATAAATGTTAATATTACGAGTTAATAGATTTCAACCTGTCAAGATATGCAAGTGGTGAGAAGTTGATAAGGAATATCAACATGTGCTGAATATAATATGTGATGAGAATAATAGTGAATGGCAATTTGCGGGTTGAAACATTAAACAGAAGGGTTCTCTGATGACCTTATCAGCAACCCGATATATTGATCCCAACTTTTTTTTTATTTATTGCTGGCATAGACTACTACTGGTGGTCCAGAGTTCACAAACTCAAACATAAACCACAATATAACATGATCATTCGTGCAAAACATGGTCTGGTGTTCACGTTCCAAACGCAGCCAGCTAAGAGTTCACGTTCCAAACACAGCCAGCTACGAGTTCACGTTCCAAACACAGCCAGCTACGAGTTCACGTTCCAAACACAGCCAGCTACGAGTTCACGTTCCAAACACAGCCAGCTACGAGTTCACGTTCCAAACACAGCCAGCTACGAGTTCACGTTCCAAACACAGCCAGCTACGAGTTCACGTGCCAAACACAGCCAGCTACGAGTTCACGTGCCAAACACAGCCAGCTACGAGTTCACGTGCCAAACACAGCCAGCTACAAGTTCGTGCCAAACACAACCAGCTAAGAGTTTTTGTGCCAAACACAGCCAGGTAGCACGAGCTTAGTAAGAGCACACGTGTCAAACATAGTCTAGTAAGAGCACACGTGTCAAACATAGTCTAGTAAGAGCACAAGTGTCAAATGCAGTCTAGTTAGAACACTCGTGTCAAATACAGTTTAGTAAGAGCACACGTGTCAAATACAGTCTAGTAAGAACATTATTATTATAATAATAATTGTTGTATTTAATAATTATCACTCTTCCTTCTGCCTTCTGGTGGGTCATGAAGGAAGCCGGCCTCAGGTGAAAGAGGGCTGTGATTATCTCTGTCTGGAACCTGTAGGTGCGAATGGGACGTCCACCTCCTGGGGCTCGTGGGCTCCGCTTCAGGAGGCTGGGGTCGTTCTTGCCCTTGATGGGGTGGTTGTTCTCCGGCCCCGAATATGACGGTGTCAGGGTTTGGAGACCCTGTGCCTTCTTCCACCAAGTTCGAGATCAACTCCGGAGCTCACAGTTCCTGCGACGGCGCTGGAACCAATCATATTGGCGTTTGCCTTTCCAATGGAGACTTTCGGCGCCCAGGAGAGGGGGGGGGACCTGCTGCTTGGGTAACAGCTTTTCCTCCATATCAACCTTCCCTGGCTTTGCCCCATGCAGAGGCCACTACAGACCGACAACCAGAGCGCAGCTCCATAGTCTCCTGAGACTAATGGATACCAACTAACTAAGAGCACACGTGTCAAATTCAATCTAGGAAGAGCACAAATGTCAAATACAGTCTAGTAAGAGCACAAGTGTCAAATACAATCCAGTAAGAACACACTAATAAAGCTATATGAAAATTTAGGCTTTAACATAACCATACAAATGCGAGTCGAGAAAGGAGACGCTGGTAGCCGCAGCCTCAGACCGCATACAACGTCCGGCACTGAGGTCAATATGTAATAACATTAGCCTGGTTTAACGGGGCAAGGCAAGACCTCGCATAATATATGAGGACTATCTTGCACCATACCAGCTGAGACGAACAGGTTACCCTACGTGACCTACCCGCGGTGTTTTACATGCTGTTAGGGTAGTCTACATGATGTTAGGGTAGTGTGTATGATGTTAGGGTAGTGTGTATGATGTTAGGGTAGTGTGTACGCTGTTAGGGTAGTGTGTATTCTGTTAGGGTAGTCTACATGACGTTATTGGTAGTCAACATGATGTTTTGGGTAGTCTACATGATGTTAGGTTAGTCTACATGATGTTAGGTTAGTCTACATGATGTTAGGGTAGTCTACACGATGTAAGGGTAGTCTACATGATGTTAGGGTAGTCTACACGATGTAAGGGTAGTCTACATGATGTTAGGGTAGTCTAAATACTGTTAGGGTAGTCTACATGATGTTAGGGTAGTCTACATGATGTTAGGGTAGTCTACATGATGTTAGGGTAGTCTACACGATGTAAGGGTAGTCTACATGATGTTATGGGTAGTCTACATGCTGTTAGGGTAATCTACATGATGTTATGAGTAGTCTACATGCTGTTAGGGCAGTCTTCATTTAGGATACATGCTGTTAGGGTCGTCTACGTGCTGTTAAAGTAGTCTACGTGCTGTTATGGGTAGTCTACATGTATGTATATATATAAAGTCATGCATACATACTGCGACCCCCATATATACACACTCTCATACATACATAATGCTTCCCGCATGTCAATACACACAGTAATGCGTACACCGCGACACGCATGTATGGCCAGTCTCTCTCTCTCTCTCTCTCTCTCTCTCTCTCTCTCTCTCTCTCTCTCTCTCTCTCTCTCTCTCTCTCTCTCTCTCTCTCTCTCTCTCTCTCTTGGACCTGCTGGTCACCATTTCCTCAGCGATTCATCTTCCTTCGGCCTCAAACGTCACTTCCCAACAACGATCATTTTTCACTCCATTATTTTCAAGGTTTCTTCTTAGTCTTGCTTTAGTAACATTGTGTCCGTTATAGGTAGCACAGAGAGAGAGACCGACAGACAGACAGAACAGTGGGAGCCTGGTGGCTGAGTGGACAACACTCGGTATTCGTAGTCCTGTGGATCGGGGAACTATCCCCGGCGATGGCAGAAACAAATGGGCAGACTTTTACACCTTGATGCCCCTGTTACCTAGCAGTAAATAGGTACCTAGGAGCTAGGCAGCTGTTACAGGCTGCTTCCTGGTGTGTGTGTGTGTGGTGTGTGTGTGAAAAAATAATCGTTGATTGATAGATGAGAGGTGGGCCGAAAGAGCGAAAAGCTCAACCCCCTGCAAGCACAACTAGGTAAGTACAACTGGGTGAATACAGACAGAGGGGTGAAAGAATAAGAAGATTGGGAGATTCATGTGTTCTAAAACGTCTGAGATACCGGCGGAACGGCAAGGCTATTAGCGGTTTTGATATGTGATATATCAACCCGTCCTCTTAAAAATAACGTCACTTTTCGCTCGTATGCGCCGCTCTATGGCCAAATTTGGACGTAATTTGAAATGAAATCGACTCACAAAAGTGACGTACTGTCCCGTTTTCTGTTTGAGTCGTCCGGCTTACTCGGCAAGCTTAGAAGAGGAAACTTTTCATTAACGTTTTTCATACCGTTTTAAAACTTTGAGAATTTCCTGCCCACCTAACCTATCAGAGGACCCTTAACTTACTGTTGTTGAAAAAAATAATCCCAAATTTATTTTCATTTTTTTTCATTTTGAAATTACGTCCATATTCGGCCATACGGGCAAACGGCCAGAAGCGACGTTCTTTTTAAGAGGACAGGTTGAGGGCATAAGCCTATAAATAGGCCGCACGAGTACTGCTACAATAATGACGCTGGCGATGCTTGTTCGGTCTTATATCAGTTATTGATAACCGGAAGCATCGTAGGCTGAGGCTAACACAGAAATTCTGTACTTAAAGGACTCGTGTGGTCGTTAACCATCTCAAGGTCGAGACAGACAATACCAACAGCAGTAACTGTGCACACAACTATAACTATGCACAGCAACAACAGCACATATGCACAGCAACAACAGCAACTATGCACAACAACTATGCACAGCAACAACAGCACATATACACAGCAACAACAGCACATATGCACAGCAACAACAGCAACTATGCATAGCAACAACTTGCACAATATTAAAAGATCAAGAAACTCCTGCCAAACCAGTAATGATTTTCTATAACAGAAGAAATGCGATGTGTGGCAACGAGAGTTTGGTGGCGGCGATCTGGTGACCGGGGCCGTAGCTTTGGTGCAGGTGGCAATGGTTGTAATTGTGGTGGTGGTGGTAATTGGGATGGTATTATTGGTGGTTATGGAGTTAGTAGAGGTTTTGATGGGCGTTGAAGAGAAGATATTGATCACATATTGCTGTAGTGGGGTGGGGATTGATGTGCTGGATTGAGTGGTGGTATTATCGTGGCTGTAGTGGTTTTGATGGTAGTTGTAGCGCCGGCAGTGATGTTTGTGGGTGTGGTGATGGATTTTTGTAGTGGCTGACGGGGCGGCAAATTGGTAGCAGGCGAGATGAAAGCCGTGGAGACGATAGCTGTAGGAGACGATACCGTTGGTGGTGGCTGTAGCCATGAGCTGTCTGCTGTGTTATTGTTGGTGATGGTGAGGGTTACAGTGGGTGTTGGTGGTGATGGTGAGGGTTACAGTGGGTGTTGGTGGTGATGGTGAGGGTCACAGTGGGTGTTGGTGGTGATGGTGAGGGTTACAGTGGGTGTTGGTGGTGATGGTGAGGGTTACAGTGGGTGTTGTTGGTGATGGTGAGGGTTACAGTGGGTGTTGGTGATGGTGAGGGTCACAGTGGGTGTTGGTGGTGATGGTGAGGGTCACAGTGGGTGTTGTTGGTGATGGTGAGGGTTACAGTGGGTGTTGGTGATGGTGAGGGTCACAGTGGGTGTTGGTGGTGATGGTGAGGGTCACAGTGGGTGTTGGTGGTGATGGTGAGGGTCACAGTGGGTGTTGGTGGTGATGGTGAGGGTTACAGTGGGTGTTGGTGGTGATGGTGAGGGTTACAGTGAGTGTTGTTGGTGATAGTGAGGGTTACAGTGGGTGTTGGTGGTGCTGACTGTGGTGATTGTGATAGCGGTTGTAGGTACTGTATGGTAGACGTGGTAGGTGTTTTGGTATTGGTAGTTTAGGTGTGATTCTTTTTGTTGAAGTGTTGTGGCATGGTTATTGCGGTGGTGGGAGAGCTGTTAGTGTCAGCCCGTCCTCCTAAGGTTTCCCAACTTCAAGAAACCGGTAAATTTAAAGTGTCTTCTCTTAACCTCCCAGAGGAACCAAAACAGAAAACGGGACAGTACATCACTTTCGCGAGCCGCTTAAAATTTTCTAGTACACCAATTTTTAGCCTTTTGTAACGCATACGAGTGAAACGCTATGGTCTTTGTCAGAGAACATGTTGGTCGGTGATGGGGAAGCTGTGGAGATGGGGATTGCGGTGAAAATAGTGGGCATAGGCTTGGTTGTGACGCTGGGAGACCGTTTTTGTGTTAGCTATAATAGCGGTGTTCAGTGGCAGTGGTGGTGGTTGTATGTGTAGTTATGGTTATATTGGCAGTAGTGGCAGTGGTGTGTTGGTTGTGAGGGTACTGGTGGCTGTGATGGAATCTGCATAATGTAGGAAGTTTATGGGGTCGTGGTTTATAATGTTTGGTTCGCAAATGTTGGGGACAGGGAAAGTTTTAATCTTGTCTAGGTCCACCTACCAAAGGACTGACCTCTCCCAGGATGCAACCACTCACGGAAATATATATAGAGTGTTTGTCCGCCGCCAAATAAGAGATTGACGGGCGTCATTTCGATGCCATATTGAAATTCATAGCGTACAATTCCAGGAGTGTGTAAAACATTACTATTTTTTGCATTATAGAGCGTATTAAGATGCGTTATTGACATGAATGTGAAAGGTTGTCAAACTAGCAAATTATTTAAATCATAATTTTAAATAATAATTATTATTTTAAATGCACAAGTTATAGGGAAATATAATCAATATTTATGCAAATAAAAAACTCATAAAGGTTTCTTAGAAGTGCCCAAGTCTACCTAGAGCCGCTAATAATTACGAAAAAATCAAAAGACAATATATTTCTGTGATAATGTTTGTGGATCTTAAACAATGTATATTTTTGCCCAGAAATAAATTTATTTTATAAGAAAGTACGACGTAAAAGGTACCTCTCACTATCTAAATATCTATCTTTCGCTTCCTAAATAGGCAGATATCTGCAAAATTCCTATTGGAAACCATTGCATTACTCCCTTCACACGATAATTCCGATAATTCAATAATTCACTTAATACGATAATCCAATAAGCCCACGACATGTTAGAAGTCCATTTGTACATGAAATCACTAGTGATGATGCTTTCCCCGTGTATCCCAATATTTACGCACAAATATAGTGAGTTAAAGGGGATGCCTTTTATGATGAATAATCTCTATGACTAGATAAGACTTCGTGACGCAGTAACTCAATTATCTCTTTCAAGAGAGTATATCGGTCCAGCCCGTTCTCTTGATATGTAACAACGTACAAAATACAAAGAGCTTAACTAATCAGAAACGTATTTATCCAAGCAACTCACCTAACCTAACGTAACCTAACGTGACGTAACCTAACGTGACGTAACCTGACGTAACCAAACGTAACTTATCGACGCACAGAAAAACTTGAATTTTTGCGAGCCGCTACTTTTCATAGTTCTGTGAAATTTGTACTTTAGGGACAATAACGAAAAAAATGAGACGTATTACTTAAAAAGAATGGTTGTAATCTTGTATGTAACCTATAGAAAGTAGCAACATATATGTTGGTAGAAATATTGACAGATAGAGAATATTGTTTCGCCTTCCGTTTAACGAATCATTCAAACCATCAAAACTATTAGTTGCCTGTGTCAGGCAATAGCTGTCGTTGTAGGGGCGTCCCGAATATCAGAGCCATCTATTGGTTGACGGGTGAGTCGTGCAACTTGCCAACTAGGAATATGACTTATCAGTAGGGTTCGTAATGGTTTTTCCCTGCAGTCTTTATCGTCCGTCCTGCTGGTAACAACAGGCAAAACACTGTCTTCTGCAGTAGCACTGCCACGGTGTACTGATTTCGTCTATGGTGCTTCGTAACGCAATTTCCTACCAAATATTTAGTAAGTACCGATTCCTAGTGTATTTCGTTAATAATAATATTTATTTAGTTAAAAGTACATGCATACAAAATAGGATACAAGAAGAAAGTTTGATATCTAGGTACGGCAAGAATTTACTAAACCTAAAACCACTAATACGCACAGCGTTTCGGTCATTAACGGCCGAGATGCCTTTATGGTTTTACGTGATTGTTTCGCGTGATTATTATGTTCTGATATATACCGGCTTTGGCCACACGCAGCAAGATTCCTTGTTTTCCTTTTAGTGTCATTAATATCCAATTGCTTAAAGTTCACACGGTTAGTTTTGAGGCAATGTTTTTCAAATTTCGCATCTGAAAATTAACCGTCTTTGTAGCAATTATTCTATAGAATAAACTTCGCCTAACACAAAATTGCTACTGTATCATGTGGTTTATAATGGTGTTGAAGATGCCGCTTCTCAACTTTTACATATCATATAATGTGTAACTTTCAGCGATTCATTATAACCTTACTTCGCTTTTGATTTTTTTCTAAATGGCATGCGAATACAGATCCGCGATTTTTTTTTTCTTAAGCGAATTTGGTTGGCTAAAACCTAATAAATGTTTTGGGCATTTATTTTCTTAAAGTAAAAATTACTGGGCATAATGGAGGGACGACGACGTTTCGACTTGAGAATGGTCTAGGACGGACCGAAACGTCGTCGTCCCTTTATTTTCTAGTGTGTGGATTGGTCAACATAGTTCCGCCACGTTATTGTGACTCATCGCCTGCATACTGGGCATAAGGTTAGTTAAAAATAACCATTTTATTGCGTTAAAAGTAAAAATTTTTTTTAACTCTTGCGGTGTTTAGCTATTGTGTACATATTTTAACGAGCTGTGATAATCGGTCTTTCCAAAATATTCCAGATCACACATACCATGGAGACCACACTGAAGACGTCGCCATATTCCTTATGCAAAGTAAAGAGGGGGAGGCAGCCACAAACAGAACAAGGTATAGATGGCGAGTGCAGAGGATGCTGCAGGACACTCTCGGAACGTCTCTTCGCGTCTGGAGTAACTAACTGTTTAACTGACCTAACAGTCACATTTGCTAAAGGCCAAAGTATTCGTAAGGTAAACCTTTGCTCTTTAGTCCACAAATGCAATATTATGTAATATTTATCTGTGCATGAATCTGTACACGAATTCTTGTACTCCTATTTTTCGTATGCCAGCTCCTTAGCCCCGACATTAGTGTTGGTTCGCTTTTGTAATACCACTCTGGATTCTGAGTCCAATCACGAAGAACAAAAGAATTTAGATTGGTTTTTGTTTTTAATGTAATTTACTATTTTCACACTGCCGAACAGTAATGGTGGTAGAAAACGAGAACGTGTTGCCATAATAATTTAGCACTTGGAAGTATATGGAGCTGAATGATTGGTACCTAACCAATTAAAAGATCGGGAATTAATTTGTCAATATTCATAATAGTTTTGCGCGTAACAATTCCCTTCTAAATATTTACATAACTTTGAGGTTCCATAAATTTATGATTAACTACTGTACAATTTTCAGCTTCAGTTTAACGTTGCGCGACTCATCCTGCCAGCTCTGAGTAAACTAGTCTAGTTTAGTGTCCACAACGACACTTTGTCCACTTTACATATGCTGCTGCCGTGCGCCAACATTTGGTTTGGTATCCAATGTTTCAGGAAGATACTCTAATGCCTTCAATAGCTTTGTCTTCCGTCATTAACCTATTAAAATAATTTAAAATTTATCTGACGTCTTCTGTGAATAGCTTCATCATAGTCGGTTTGAATGTTGTTCACGCTCTGACTGTAGAGCACAACATGCACGTCTTTTCACCTTTTTATTCATGGGCGTTTGCTTGCTTCCATAATAAATATTAAATTTATTTTTTTATGCAAAAATTTTAACATTCCTCTGGGTTCTCTCGTCCATATGACTGTAAATTCATCTAATCTTACGGGTGAAAAAGGTAATGTTTGCATGTGCAGTGTTTCTAGAGATTCTCTTCTGAGTTTATTTCCCTAGCTAAATGGTTTGTGATAAACAACATTGGTTCTAGGACCGAACCCCTGGGACACTTCATATCCTACGGTTAACGGCACGAATTTCTGCGATGGTTTATGCTAGCAATTTACATTTTTATAATTAAATCCTTAATAAAGCTTAAATGTGACCCAATACACTAATTTGCTGATACAACAGGTCCATCGACTACTGCTCGGATTGTCGTCCCCAGTCTTCGAAGCGATGCTCTATGGTCCCATGGCTGTAGGAGACGTTCTCCACCTGCCTGAAGACGACCCAGTTGCTTTCCAGTGGATGCTGAATTACCTCTACTTTGACAGAAGAGACCTGTCCAGCACTCTAGCTCCGCAAGTGTACCAGCTCGCCCACAAGTACTTTTTGTGCGACCTCCACAAGCTCTGCACCAAGGTAATTTGCATGGTGTTTGTGTGTATCGAGGCGATATGTGTGTGTTTTGGGGGGACGGTGGTTTTTCGGTATAGGAAAGTGAGCGGGGAGGGTGCATTTTTTTGTAGCTCTGTGTTAGTCCTATAAATAGTTAAATGTTCTGTGTAGAACTATCAAATTTTTCATAACCAGAAGGGTTAAAAATACTTGGATGTTTATTTTCAAAATTTTCTTCTGGTATGCTTGTTTAGAAACCTTGTTATTGAAAACCAATAGTTGACAGTGTAATTCTTTTCCAGATCCTCTTGGAGAACATAAACCCCGTGAACTTCCCAAAGATTTACGATCTCGCCATTTTAACAGAGAATGAGGCGCTATTGTCCCAGTGTCAGTTGGTAAGTTCCACACGAAAATTTACGGAATCGGTATGTATATAATCATATTAAAAGTATCATTAGTTATCAAATTTTAAATGGGAATAATACCTTTGAGACAGTGTTCGGGTATGCCATGCCAACTTGACTACAATTTTTCAGAATTTGAAACGCATTAACTGTACATTATCGCGAGTGTGAAAGAATAGACATATTTCACTTAATAAACCTTTTTAAATATGTACACTTAATGCTTAATTAAAAGCAGTAAGAGTATCCCAGTTTATGCAAGGGTAAATGGCAAGAAAGACAAACTTCACAGGTCTAGTAATATAATAATAATGTCAAGAGAATTAGCTGCTGTATATAGAAGGAACATGTGTAGCGATACTATAACGAGGTATTCTTGACCAAATGAAGTCATAAGAATATTTATCAAAAAACGCTTGGCAGAAATGATAAGCTGCTGATTGGTGATACAAATTGAAATAAGATTGAGGAAGAACATGATAGGCTGAGGATATGGGAAAGTCAGTTAGTTAATAGATAAGCATATCTCATTCGGTTAGAAACTAAAACTGAAAGAAGCAGATTAGAGGGAGTTTGACAGTAAATGTTGAAGATTTACCCGTCACTTTAGTTTTCTCTTGTATAAATAAAATATTCAGGAAGTCTGCACAAGTTTCAGTACCACATTTACCATGACATTCCGATTACTCGTATTAGATCTCTATATTCCACACCTGTATGATTAACTGGAAATTTTCATTAACCCGTTCATGTATATATTAGTAACAAGTTAATAAAATGACTTAATAAAACTCGTAGCACCATTAACATGCTGTCTGAACGCCAATATCTTGTGTAAGTACCATCTTCCTCCGTCGTGTATCACTGATAAATGTGTATTTATTTAACTTTTAATTGCAGTCCACTTTTATTCGCCAGTCAAGTTAATAAACTTGATTTTCTTTCTCCTCCACCTCGTTCAGCGAAGCACTTTCTTCCTCTAGTTTCGGCTACTTCGTACACTGTGATCTTAACAAAACTTTTCTTGTATGCACTTAAGGCTCATTTGCTCAGTCTTTCCTCCTATATCGCATCCTTTTGTAATAAATTGCCAGTTACACGCATAAAATTTTAAATTTCAATAACTTTCTCCTCCTTGCTACGTACAATCGGTCCTTCATTAATGTTGCCATACACAGTACCATCATGTAAACAAAATCTTCCAGATGTTCCTATCAATGTTTTAGTTTGTACACAATTAAATAAGCAATTGTTTGGTATATTTGAATTTTTAATCCTATTCCATGGCCTTAAATGTATCGCCCTCATATTTTATGAATTGATTGGTAATTTAAGAGTTATGTATTTAAGAAATATATATAATAACTCTTACATAGTACGATATAAAGGACTATTTGCTATTTTCATGTTCAAATATTTATTAAGTTAACTTTTTAAAATTCATGTTTACTTCGGAGAATGATTTATATTAGTGATAGTGCTATTTTTTGTAGTTACATATGGTGAAAACGATCCTTGAAACAATTCATACAGTAACATTGATGTTCAAATATTTTCATTCTTTGGTATACACATTATTACTAAATCTTCAGTATACCCGGGTAAACTTACTGAACTTTTCACTGGACAGGTTCTCAGGCAGACTGACGCAGTACTGTCTTCTCCTACCTTTGGCTTCCTCAGTCGTATAGCACTCGGGTCACTTCTTCAGGAGGCGTCATTTGAACCAACTTCAGATGTACTGCTGTACAAAGCCATCGTTACCTGGTAAGTAGCTAAAATTGCATACTTACGTAAAGAGCCAATAAGTTTTTTGGGATTTGGGGGGGGGGGATTTAGGGGTTATCTTGGTTTATAACGCGGTGGAAACTCTTTTCGTTGCGTTTGTGCACTAATTACTTTAAGTGTAAGCCAATCAAAGAGTTGAATAATTAAAAATGTTAATATAAATTGTTGCTTATTAGGGTATAATCATGACGTGTATAATCAGCGTTTTCTATTCGCCTGGAAAATTGTCGTAAAATGGAGGATTTAGTGCTGCCAGGTTAAATTGATTTTCTTAGTAGCTGATCTAGTTATCTTGAGGTTATCTTGAGATGATTTCGGGGCTTTTTAGTGTCCCCGCGGCCCGGTCCTCGACCAGGCCTCCACCCCCAGGAAGCAGCCCGTGACAGCTGACTAACACCCAGGTACCTATTTTACTGCTAGGTAACAGGGGCATAGGGTGAAAGACTCTGCCCATTGTTTCTCGCCGGCGCCTGGGATCGAACCCAGGACCACAGGATCACAAGTCCAGCGTGCTGTCCGCTCAGCCGACCGGCTCCTAGTTAGACCAAGGCAAAGCGTACACATGTCTGGAAACCTTATTTGTGTCTGTTCTATACACGTTTACCTTCACCCTCTTTCCCCCCCTCTTTCCCCCCCTCTTTCCCCCCCTCTTTCCCCCCCTCTTTCCCCCCCTCTTTCCCCCCCTCTTTCCCCCCCTCTTTCCCCCCCTCTTTCCCCCCCTCTTTCCCCCCCTCTTTCCCCCCCTCTTTCCCCCCCTCTTTCCCCCCCTCTTTCCCCCCCTCTTTCCCCCCCTCTTTCCCCCCCTCTTTCCCCCCCTCTTTCCCCCCCTCTTTCCCCCCCTCTTTCCCCCCCTCTTTCCCCCCCTCTTTCCCCCCCTCTTTCCCCCCCCTCTTTCCCCCCCCTCTTTCCCCCCCCTCTTTCCCCCCCTCTTTCCCCCCCTCTTTCCCCCCCTCTTTCCCCCCTCTTTCCCCCCTCTTTCCCCCCTCTTTCCCCCCCTCTTTCCCCCCCTCTTTCCCCCCCTCTTTCCCCCCCTCTTTCCCCCCCTCTTTCCCCCCCTTTTTCCCCCCCTCTTTCCCCCCCTCTTTCCCCCCCTCTTTCCCCCCCTCTTTCCCCCCCTCTTTCCCCCCCTCTTTCCCCCCCTCTTTCCCCCCCCTCTTTCCCCCCCTCTTTTCCCCCCCTCTTTTCCCCCCCTCTTTTCCCCCCCTCTTTTCCCCCCCTCTTTTCCCCCCCTCTTCCCCCCCCTCAAATTAAAATTAGAGGAAAAGATGTCCTTACTCTAAGGGAGGACAACTTAAAATGTCTTGAACTAGTTATTTTCCTATTTCATGTTGCTTGTGCAACCCCCTCAAATCCTCACTTTCTCGTGGCCCACCCCCCTTTTCTTCTCGGTACTGCTTTGGCATCCTTTGCTGCAATAAGCAGGACTGAAAAATCTCTACCCCTCAACAGCATGTTACACGATGTGATCCCACAAAACACTGTTCACACAGCACACATTTCCTCCTCCCCCAAACTCTGCCTACTTCGACCGAAGCTTACCCGCATAAAGGCAATTTTCCGTATCGAAGGTGGTCTTCCGGAACTCCGTCGGTACATCTAATCCTCAAAGGGTGCCGACATCCTCTTATTACATTCGATCACAGCTGATATTACCTCCCCCCCCCCCAACTTAGCCGACATAGAGTAAAACTTCATGACAACTTATGCTACTCTTGTACTGTGTTTTCCGGCAACAGGAAACCCGATCCTGCCTCCTTCCTTCTCATAGATGGGAAAAGTGTTGTTATTGGTAATTCTGCTACACCTGCTCCTGGTGTGGAGCCGCCGCCTCTTAGATTTCTTCGTTGTCGCCATTACTTCACATTCATAAATATCTGAACACACGAACACTCTTTATAACGCTTCTTTCCTACCTCCTTCCCGGTTTGGTGCCTTCTTTTGATAATTACTTACTTCTTTCCTACCTGAATTTGTTTGGACGAACCATCTCTTGTTCAATGAGACTATCCTGCTTGCTGAATGATCATAACTAGTTAACCAAACTTTCTATTAAGTTTTAAAAACTAATATATATAATATATATATATATATAATTAATATATATATATATATATATATATATATATATATATATATATATATATATATATATATATATATATATATATATATATATATATATATATATATATATGTCGTACCTAGTAGCCAGAACTCACTTCTCAGCCTACTATTCAAGGCCCGATTTGCCTAATAAGCCAAGTTTTCCTGAATAAATATATTTACTATAATTTTTTTCTTATGAAATGATAAAGCAACCCTTTTCTTTATGTATGAGGTCAATTTTTTTTTATTGGAGTTAAAATTAACGTAGATATATGACCGAACCTAACCAACCCTACCTAACCTAACCTAACCTATATTTATAGGTAAGGTTAGGTTAGGTAGCCAAACAAAGCTAGGTTAGGTTAGGTTAGGTAGGTTAGGTAGACGAAAAAACATTAATTCATGATAACTTGGCTTATTAGGCAAATCGGGCCTTGAATAGTAGGCTGAGAAGTGCGTTCTGGCTATTAGGTACGACATATATATATATATAATATGGCACAACTCTCCTAAACACGAGAGTTAAGTATACAACTTTAGAACACTTTCCCACCAGGAGACTCGAACCCTAGCCAGCACAGAAGCCTTCCAGCAACTGGCATAAGGCGTACCTGTTATGCCAGTTGCTGGAAGGCTTCTGTGCTGGCTAGGGTTCGAGTCTCCTGGTGGGAAAGTGTTCTAAAGTTATATATATATATATATATATATATATATATATATATATATATATATATATATATATATATATATATATATATATATATATATATATATATATATATATATATATATATATATATATATATATATATAAATAATATAATGAGAGATAGTAAAGGCTTCAAAGTTACTTGATAGGAAACATTTAATAGTATTAGCACGCCATTCTTTCTTTGTAATGTCACATTTTCTGATTCGTATAATGCTGGTAACGCAATTATTAAAATAAAACTTGTTTATTCATTTATAAAAAACAATTTTTTCTTTGGCCTGCAATTTTTTAAATAAAATGTATTCATGTAATGAAAAGTTTAGAGGACTCCCCCCCCCCTTCCATGGCTAAGATTCTGGAAAGACCTGGGTGAATACTAGCTGGAAAATTTAGTTGTGGATTTACAGAGTTTCAGCAGGTAATATAAGTGGGGTTCAGTATAATGCTTCATGGTAATGTTAGAAAAGTAATGAGTGAATTTGACTAGATAAAAATGATCTGCCTTGCATGAGCCAATATGCATTCTGTAAGTTTCCTGTATGTTTTTCCATTTAAGTTTATTAACGGTTAGTTTTGCTAGAACTGATATTTTCAAATGGTGTTAAATATATCTAGGCATGCCACCTTTTTTAAATTTGTTAGTGATGTTCACTTCCTCTCAGGGGCAGACACAAAGTGGCGGTGGGTGCGAGTCGCAAAGTGGAGACACAAAGGCCCCTAAAAAAAGTCTTCATAAAGGCTTGCAATGAAACTGAATTTTCAAGAAAAGAAGTGGTCTTCGCCATTGAAACAGATGTATCCGAAGAACAGGAGGCAACTCACCTCGAAACAAAAATACCAGAGAAACTGGGGACAGAAATTTTAGAGACACAGACTGAGTGCAATATTCTCCGTCATGAGATAGAAGAGTTTTTACCAATGGTGCGCTTCCTCACCATGACGACGGATGAGTTCACACAGATTGTTCTCCCCTCCGGTGTCTTTAATAATGACGAAAGCATTGCTATTCTCCTAAAGATCAAGGGTGTCCCAGGATCATGCCTACCGGCTGTAGCACCATGTGAAAGCCTTCACAGGCACCTAAATAAGCAGGAGACATTGGAAGTACTCCTGGTAGAAGTGCAGGAAGGTCCAAAGGCAAAACCGCCTCCTGGAACGAGGAGAACTAACAGGACCTTGGTATTCCGGAACAGAATGGATGAGAGAAGATTTAGATTAGGGGAAGTAATGTGGAAGTATTGAAGTAATTTAACTTTTGAATGGTTTAATGTTAATATTTTATGAGAACTTTGGTTCTATTAGGGTTGTCTTCACATTTGAATGTGTACAAAAATAGTTCACCATTTTAGTTTTAGGGAGTAATTTTTAAATAAAAATGGCCTTTTAGAGTTATAAATGTTGGAATGTTTTCAGACAAAAAAAGGGAAGGCGACGGGACGTCGGTCATACATGTATTTGACAGTTAGTGGTTTTTCTTCTAATTTAAAGTCACATATTTGAACGTTTTATTCTGAAGTATATTTTTCCTATGGAAAAAAATGCTATTTTATATGCAAATGCTAATAAAATATATTAAATTTAACTTAATTTCACCATACCAAATTACATCTCATCACTGAACTTTGACATGAGCTCCCTTTTGGTGGTGGTCCCCTGCATGGTTGACCCCTCCCCACTACCACTTCTGTTGTGGTGACTTACTATTGCACGTCTTACCCAAGTTTCAAACTTTCTGGCAATCTGTTCCAGAAATAAAAAATGCCTAGTTTCCAAACCATTATTTATTCACTATTTTTCTGAATATAGACCCATCCATTTTTATTTTCAGGATACTTGGTAACAAATAAATTCGTTGTTACACCCTTTCATTTGTATTTGTCCAGTTCTATGTTAATCTTTTATTTTCAAGGGAATGTACATTTGGCGTTTTTTCTTCCCACACGTGGCCGTTTCGTATGGACCAAAGTTAATTTTGCCAAACCGTATCTGCATATTTTCAAAAGAACTTATGACGATCCTATAATAACAACACTTTTTAGTGCATAATCTAAGACGTCTAACACCAGTAAGATAAAACTAATAAATTACATTCAATGTCGTATTACTATATCTTCTCTGACGTTTTCTAGAAAATACTGCCCACCATCTGTCCTTCTGATACTAGACACACTCACTCCCCCCCCCCCCGGGAAAGTACTAAAAAAACTATTGTTAATAAAGAGTAATGTTGTGTTATTCGAGAATTTGAGGCATAAGAGTAAGGCCGCTTGCATCTATCTAGTACAGAGGACTGAGAATTGTTTAAATCGGAGAAGGTACTGCTCACCCCCCCCCCCCCCTCCTTTTTTTCCCGTAAGGTTCTTAATTTTGTTAAGAAATCGGATCAATGACAGCCAAATAAGGCGTATATATACTGTAATTGGGATAGACAATTTCTTCAGCCACTGTTGTAAAGGTGGGAAGGGGGGGGGGGGGGGTGCCGCGAGAAATGCATTAGTGCTCAACCCGTTCTCGCAAATTCGTAAAGTCAATATTGACTTATTAACTACGTGCATAGGTGATATGCTAAACATAATAGATATCCTTAAAAAGATTCATAGAAAACACCGACCTTACCTAACCTTGTTAGTATCTTAAGATAAGCATCTTATTGCTTCGTAATTACAATTATTACTTAACCTATACCTATTATAGGTTAGGTAATAATTGTAATTACGAAGCAATAAGATGCTTATCTTAACATACTAAGTAGGTTAGGTAAGGTTGGTGTTTTCTATGAATCTTTTTAAGGGTATCTATTATGTTAAGTATGTCACCTATGCACATATTTAATAAGTCAATATTGACTTATTAAATTTGCGAGAACGGGTTGTAGTGCTGTAGGTTCAGCATGTGGTTCTTCAGTCTACTAAGAACAAAAGTTCAACATGTCGACTTCATTGTTGATCAGTTTCTTTAATTTTAACTTTATTTACCCAGGAGATGTTATAGTTAACAATGCGTGCATTTTCTTGGAAGCAAAGTTAACATACAATACCTGGAAACATGTAATGTAAGGTAACTACTGTATTGAGGTTACTATGTGGGTACCACCCGGTTTGCTGGCTCCATCCTATAACCGAGCGAGTCTCTTGCAACCCCCCTTCTCCCCCCCCCACACCTTGTATATATAGCCCCCCCCCCCACACACACCTTGTATATATAGCCCCCCACACACACCTTGTATATATAGCCCCCCCACACACCTTGTATATATAGCCCCCCCCCACACACCTTGTATATATAGCCCCCCCACACCTTGTATGTATAGCCCCCCCCACACCTTGTATATATAGCCCCCCCCACACCTTGTATGTATAGCCCCCCCCACACACCTTGTATATATATATAGCCCCCCACACCTTGTATGTATAGCCCCCCACACACCTTGTATATATAGCCCCCCCCACACCTTGTATGTATAGCCCCCCACACACCTTATATAGATAGCCCCCCCACACACCTTGTATATATAGCCCCCCCACACACCTTGTATATATAGCCCCCCCACACACCTTGTATATATAGCCCCCCACACACCTTGTATATATAGCCCCCCCACACACCTTATATAGATAGCCCCCCACACACCTTGTATATATAGCCCCCCCACACACCTTGTATATATAGCCCCCCACACACCTTATATAGATAGCCCCCCACACACCTTATATATATAGCCCCCCACACACCTTGTATATATAGCCCCCCCACACACCTTGTATATATAGCCCCCCCACACACCTTGTATATATAGCCCCCCACACACCTTGTATATATAGCCCCCCCACACACCTTATATAGATAGCCCCCCCCACACCTTGTATATATAGCCCCCCCACACACCTTGTATATGTAGCCCCCCCACACACCTTATATAGATAGCCCCCCACACACCTTGTATATATAGCCCCCCACACACCTTGTATATATAGCCCCCCCACACACCTTATATAGATAGCCCCCCACACACCTTGTATATATAGCCCCCCACACACCTTGTATATATAGCCCCCCCCACACACCTTATATAGATAGCCCCCCCATACCTTGTATATATATATATAGCCCCCCCCACACCTTGTATATATATATAGCCCCCCCCACACCTTGTATATATAGCCCCCCCACATCTTATATATAGCCTCCCCCCCACACATCTTATATATATATATATATATATATATATATATATATATATATATATATATATATATATATATATATATATAGCCTCCCCCCACACACCTTGTATATATATATAGCCCCCCCCCCCCACACACCTTATATAGCCTCCCCCTCACACATCTTATATATATATATATATATATATATATATATATATATATATATATATATATATATATATATATATATATATAGCCTCCCCCCACACACCTTGTATATATATAGCCCCCCCCCCACACACCTTATATAGCCTCCCCCTCACACATCTTATATATATATATATATATATATATATATATATATATATATATATATATATATATATATATATATATATATATATATAGAGCCTCCCCCCACACACTTTATATATATATAGCCTCCCCCTCCACACACCTAAAATAAATATATATAATATAATATATTATATATTATATATAATCACCCCCCCCCCCCCTTACACACCTAATATATCTCCTTCCCCCCCCCCCACACGCGAGCGCGCGCACCTTCTTCACCTGGCTTTATCACTGTAAACCTCACCCTACCACACCCAACTCCACTTACACCCTCACCTTACCATACCCAACTCCACTTACACCCTCACCCTACCATACCCAACTCCACTTACACCCACCCATTGCCACCCGCACACAATTTCCCCAGGTCCCGCCTATCACTAACACTTTCATTGCACACTATCTACGTCACTGCAATAGAAAAATACGTTATTCCCAGATAGTAAATCTGTCATATGAACATTAGTTTTGCGTATCAATATCTGAATACCCGAATACTTACAGATGCCCCTGTCCGTAGATGCCTCTACGGACGTTTGGTTGTACATTTCGTATCTACCTACTTCGTGAAGGCTGTAGAGGCTGATTTCCCTTAAAAGGAGGGGGGGCAAATGGGCTGACCCGGATCACCCGATGAGCCTCTCCTAAATCACCAATCACTATAGAATTCCTGTCTTAGATATACAATGCAGTTGTGTGATGCTGGCCCCAAGCGTCTGTTTTTTCAACTTTGTACAGGGAAATATATTTTCTTCTACAGGTACACAGGGTATCCGGCGGTACCTGGGTCTATCCCACCCTCTCTATCATTCTTCCTCTTCCATTTTCTCTATCCTTTCCTTTCTTTCAGAACATTCAATATAGCGCTCAGCACACTCAATCATAACCGTTATTTGTTGTTGTTCTGATCCAAAGTTTAATAGTGTGGTTACGTAATGTGTGATGGACATCAGAAGTTTTTGAAAATACGCTGTGAACAAACTAAAATTTCGAACTTCCTTCCAGTTGTTGGTTTTTGCAATTGGAGCTGCTGCTACTAACGAGAGGGGGAGGGGGTCTACCCCCATCCTCCCTTGACACTATTCGGAGTATGAACATTCCAACCCATCCTCCTGTTTAGATACAACCCATAATACAAACATTGACGTACAAAGCACTTAGTAGAATTTTTGCACAGTTCACTAAATTTATAGAGTAAGAAAAAATGAAGATAAAAAGGAAACTTAAATATTCCTAGACTTAGTATAGATCACTTGTGTACTATATTAGGATTAAGATAGCACATATTAGGCCTCAGAAAGTTAGGTTAGTTTAGTTTGTAACATAAGTAAAAAAGTGTCAGAACTCGATAGTACCGATTTCTACTTTCTAATGGCTTTGTTCTTTGGTATATGTACTATGGTCCTCATTCTTCCTGCAAGTAGTACTAAAACAAGAGGATGGGTTACACAATTCACCATGGAAAGTTGTGCGAGGGTAACCACACCTGATTGGCCTCCAACCTTGGACTGACTGGCACTCTTTGATTTTGTTAGATTTATAAATATACACTTATTAAAATCATCTCGAAACCACGTGTGGTAAAAAAAATGCAGTAAATTATCAATATGCATAAGAAAAAGGAATTTTATCTTGTATATGTACAAATATATCAAAGAAAGTTGAGATACGAAGTAATATGATGGGATCGAGCCTGGTTTTTATTAAATATTTATTTCATTTAAAATTATTATTTTCCTTCAAAGATCTGTACGATACTTCGCTAACATCATTATCAAACATAAAGTATCCTTCCTATAAAATCTATGCATATGAAATATAATACATAGGAATACTTTTCTTTAAAATTTAACTATTTATTCCGGAGCTCCAGGAAGGCGACAACTTAGGCGGTATTCTGGAAAGAGATCCAGGATTTTTTTCTTTTTCTTTTAAAGCTTTGTAAAGTACGAGTTTTCTGGAAATTCATTGGACAAATGAAGTAGCAATATTTGTACTGCCAATCTCTGTGCCCAGGGCCAAGATTTCACGAATTGCGATAATGATCCTGCGTCCTGCAAAGTATAATTTGATCTGCCACATTGCTTCCCTATTATTAGACTTCTATCTTCATCTTAATCTAATACAATGAAATAGCTCAGTTTTCCTAATTTTTACCTACTAATGGCTATCGCTAAGAATCGCTGCTTCAAAGCTATTATGAACTTTTATGAGAAATTAGGCCAATGTATACAGTGTCTTTCGATTCACGTGCATCCAGCAATAACCTAAACTCCAATAAAAAAGATCGTTATAATGACTTTTATGAATATATCAGCCGTCATAAGGCTGACTTATTCAACCTCATAACCAGGATGCCGATTTTTTTAAGGCAACTTATTCACCAAGCGGCACTTTCACTTTGGATGTACGTAAAATCAATAGTAAAATCAATGACGTAACTTAATAAACTGAATAAGAAAGGACCAGAAAAAAATTATTCTGACCAGAAACTTTGTGCATATCCTATGACTCCCACACTCGTCTATTTAAAGTATTAACTTAAAATCGCTATCATTTCTCATTTCGTTCCCAAATTACCACCCTCATACCTTAAATGTTTTTGTGCGACGCAATCCTCCATTTGCCATTCATTGGTTCTTTCCTCCCCTTCACTATCTAGCCCGTTGTCATTTTTTTTGTATAGTATTTTCTACCATAGACGTGGGCACACATTTACAATGATAATCTGCATATATAAATTTTCTTCTGTCCTCCATCGAGAGGGTTAGAGATCTGTTAAAAATATAGTTCAGTGATTTATTTAATAATCAACCACAGAAAGTGTTTGTAGTGCTTTTAAAATGATAATCTAACCTACATACATATATACACAAATTTACGTATGTCCTACATAAACAGTGTTCGATGTGTCTTTTTATATGGTGTCAATAATGTGCATTTACAAACACAATAATGTGCACTTGTTAACACAAAAAATTATTATAATTCATCCTTAGGTTACAACACAAATTTAGTCTTGAACTATGTTTAGGACTAAATTATACCTGGTAGTTTGTCAGTAAGATAATGTAGTCATGATAACCATCCAAAGATTGCTAGGTCTTTGAATATGATCACAATTAATTTTTTTTTCATTCAAAACGCATTTTGTCAGGTTATTGTTTGTGTCACATGCTTAATTATAACAAAAATTAATTGTTGTAATTTTACTTAGACATTTAGCAATGTGTAGTGGTCGATTGTTTTCATTCTCTTTGTTCTGATGATGAAAATCGTTCTGCTTTTCCATTGATTATTTTTCAATATAGGTCATCATAATGTTTTCTCTCTGGATATTTGTAATTAACTTGTTAATGGAGTCAGATGGAGGCTAACTGCAATTCGATCTAACTTTACCTTCATGTATTTCAGTAAGCCAGTACTATTCCCTCCCCTGTACGTATCACATATTAACTAAAATTCCCGATGGCGAACAATTAACACACACAAGGTTATAGGAGGACTCAAACATGGGATGTGATCCATTGGTGAGAAGGAACGTGTCGACGTCCTCGCACATGTGTTTATCGTCATTTAAGTTTCTTTCTGTTAGAGTTCTTTGCTAATTATTCTAGAGCAGATATAGCTTATCGACTTCTTCATACTTGGGCTCGTCGCTGTCTTTTGAATCTTTTATATCGTCGTAGAGCTTTTGTTGGTTATTCTTTGGCAAGTGGAACTTGTCCATTTCTTCATATTTGTGCTCTTCAGTATCTTTTGAACCCTTTATATTGGTGTAACAGTGATCTTCCTTATTCTTCGATATTTGGAACTTGTCGATCTCCTCGTACTTGTGCTCTTCATTGACATTTGAACCATTTACATCGTCGTAATTCTGCTTCTGATCCGATGGTGCAGGGAATTTGCCTACTTCCTCGTAGTTGTGTTCTTCGTTGTCGTCTGGGTCCTTTACAATACCTTTATTTTTCTGCAGGCCATTATTCGGCCTCTTGATCGGTTCCAAGTAATCAGGTTCCTTGCTGTTCTCCGGAATCTTTCCTGCAAAAATAAGCTTACGTTATCACTGGGCTACAGGCGAATTTGATAATTAACTTCATACATGTTTTCCCTCACTAAGTTTGGCATTCATTCTTTCTCACTCACTCACTCACTCACTCACTCACTCACTCACTCACTCACTCACTCACTCACTCCAAGTGACCCTTGTCACTTGGTCATAGAATTCCAATAGGCCTGTGAGGCAATATTTACCATACCTGAATCCATGTTTGTTGAGTCACGAAGTCCCTTCTTTTCAGAAGTGCTACTAGAGTTTTTTCTCACGATCTTCTCCATCATCTTGCATGATATACAGGTTAGGGATACTTGCCTATAGTTCAGTGCCTCCTGTCTGTCGCGATTTTTTGTATATTGGGCTACATTAGCTGTCTTCCATATTTCAGGTAACTTCTCACCTAGTAGGTCTTCTGTTTCCTGTGACTTATTATACACTATGGAGAATGGCAAGAAAAGTGCATCTGCAAACTCTTTCAGTATCCGTGGGGAGACTCCGTAAGCCTTTTTCACATCAGATCCAACAGATGCCGCCTAACCTCATCTCTTGTAAATTCGAGCCTTCCAGTGTTGTCTGGTTAATTGCCACCTCTCTTAATTAAGAAACATTTCCTCGTGGTACCGTAAAGATCTGCTGAAATCTCTTGTTCTTCACACAATTCTTTGTTATTTTCTGTGCACCTGTCCTGACCTATTCTCAGTTTCATCACCAGTTCTTTCAATTGTCCTTGGCCTATAGAGCAGTTTTGGGTCGGTCTTGACTTTATTTGCTACATAATATTTTATACTCCCTCTATTCTCTTCTCACATTGAGGTATTCATTCCTGGTTTTCTGGTATCTCTCTGCTCTCCGGCATTTGATGCTGTGAATAGTGTTTTGTGTATGTGAATATGTAGCATGTGTTTGAGAACTAAACTAACCTCATTGAACGTGCTAGTGATGAATTTAAACTTCTTGGTCACGACTCTCAATATTCAGTGGATTTATGAACAAGTTCCCTAGATTATTGGGCGTTCACATAAAATTTAAATGCCCTCCATGGAATCTACATCCAACACTTCAGTGGATAGCATAATCAGTTCTTTAGTCTAGCACTTTAAAATTTATATCATCTGTGTTTCATTCAGAAGTTTAATTTTTCATAGGCTTCCCTTGTTCGTGTGTATTCACTCGAACAATCTATCTCGATCTCTCCAGTATAGACTCTTGAGAATTGTATATGTTGTGATCAGGTATTATTATTTTTATCGTAACACTCACCTCTCACCAGTGGGATTATATTCATGTAAGATGTTTATTTGTCATGTCTTGTTTGTGTTTATCAAAATGTTGGCTGTATACTAGTTCTTCATATTGTAGAATCGATTTGGCATATGTACTATGCTCGGTGTTGATCCACCATTAATTTAGATTAATAGGAACGGCTTTTATGTTGACAGAATTTCGCTATGCATCCAACGATATTTGGACTTGCTATTGTTATTGACTGGAGCTGAACGTGGAAATATTCCGTTATGTACCTCAGAACCTCATGTATGCGATCCATGTGCTTCATTTGATTTTGAAAATTGAATTTGAAATAAGTTTATTGAGGTATAAATACACGCAAAGGGATGAGATAGCTTAACCCATTCTCACCCGGTTCATTTGCTTCATGAGTGTTGACATTCATCCACCTACCATATGACTGATCAGATAATACTCTTTTGCTTACACAAAGCCGGTTTTTTTTTTTTACTAAACTTATTTTGCTAAACTAAACATTGGATACTGAACACCATGTTAGTTTGCGTTTCTTCAGGATTCTAAAGTACCTCCTATAAACCCAACTTTCTGAAGGATGTAAGGAAACTGCCAGTAAACTTGAAACGAATGTCGTTAATCGATTAAAATCCAGGATCACTCACTGTAATCTCCATCTAACACGAAACCTTAAACCCATTTTAAAGTACCCAATAAAATTTGTTACGAATTTCCGATTTCAAGAGGATTCTGTTATAACTGACCAATCTATATATCGTCTTCTTGAAAACATTCTGGCATTATATCCCTACCTATACACCTATAGGTATAGATGTAAATGTAGTGAGCCTCGCTTATATCCCCCGCACCTCACCCTAGCATTATCTCTCAAGCTTCACTCTACCTTCGCCTCCCTGCCCTCACCCTACCATTGTAATCATCAGCCCTGTACATTGCTGATATATTTGATATATTTACAGACAAGATATCTTCTAGAAACAAATTCTATTTTCATTATTGTGTTTGTTTACATAGACTATCAAAGTAAAGTATGCTCTTCCTGTAGAATTTGTTGTTTGTAATAGTTTCAAAAGAAATTAAATTGTTAGTGGTGTCATAATATTAATCAGATAATAGAACAGATATTGCAAAGTGCAACAAAGGGAAATATTGACTCCATATCTCAAGAATTTTAGAGACAAGATAAAAGTGTTATAGGTGTTATTTACGATACACCAAAAGTTTAATTACATTTGATCAGATAGCAGTATTTTGTAATGAAGGAGAATTTATCGCAGTGAATAATTTTAATTTGCCAGCATTAAAATGGGGACACTCTGTACTAACACTGGGCAAAGAATGAACATAAATTCAATGAAACAGCGCTGTATCACTTATTTTTGGAGCCCACTTGGGATCAAAACACGGGAATAAAGATTCCCGTTAAAAGGATCGTTGAAGAGCATGACAGAGGTAAAACTTGGCTCTCTCTTTATCTTTCAATCTGTATCTCTACTCAACCCATCGAGCAGTGGAAAGCGCAGTCGGGTCGAAGCCGAAAGGTCACGACTTCGAATCCCGGGAGAAGACGTGACCCGGTAAACAAAGGCGTTTAGGCAAGGTTTTCTCTCGCCTGATATCTCTGTACACCTAGCAGTAAATACGTAATCGATAGTTTGGCATTTGCTGTTGGTTATATCTTGCAAAGGTTAGTAGTTAGTCTAACACATTTCCTGTCTGGGACAATGAGACACTATTATTTCAACGTAAAACTATACTCGCCTTTCCTGTTGATGATTCGCTTGCATTTCTTCCAGTAGAGGCATAACAATGTGCTCACGACCATAGCCTTGATGATTAACACCGCCAGGAGGCTGTATATGGCCACCTGGCACCTCCAATGTTCCGCATTCCCCATCTCGGTATCAGGTGTTGTGCTGGTGTCTGTCTAGCAAGTTTCTTGCACACCTGGGATAATGTTGCCTGAAATAAATTTAATGGTTTATCAATATGCTAATATTGTAGTTTGTTTACATTCTAATTCATTTGTTCATGCTCCTACTAATCCACATATTAATGTATCCAGCTGTGTACTGTTGGGATGCAAGGGGTAAAAGCTTGATATTATCTACGGACATAAAGGTATTAGAAATACGAGTGTAATTGGGCATCGGCTTTGATGAATCAGGTAAGTCGGTGTACGTTCAAACGCTTATGTACAATAAACACACAACAACACGACGCTTATCATATCATGAGAACGGGGTGTGTTCAGAAGGCCAAATAAATTGGTTTATAACCTACAGGAGTTTACGTGTGTAAGGTATAAATTACCTTTCAGACACGCCTCTTGTTGACTATGTAATTCCATCAAATACGTAAAGTGGAACCACCCTCAAATTAGCAGTCTTTTTCTAAAGATATTGTTCAAAAGCTGTGCAATCCAGGACGGACTGAAGCGACGTCGTTTCATCTTCTTCTGGTGTGTGGTTTGGTCATATCTTCAGCCATGTTATTGTGGCATCATCTATGTAATATTGTACGTTACATATGGTTCATGGGTTAGTCATTATTAATTACATAAAAACTTTTATAGAAAAATGTTTTCACTTGTTTTCTGTGTTCGAAGTGCAGCTATCTAAATGCGTCACCAATATACTCTCATTGCGTCATCCGCATCCTCTGGAGCAGCCAAAACACACAATTTACTAAATACCTGCTGCATACACCTTTGGATATGGCCGAAGCTTAAAAGAGCATGGTTTTTGGCAACCAATCTTGAGGCAATGCGCGTCATGGCTGTGCCGACCCTATTGATCAGTTTCTCAACCGGGGTTCCCTGGAACCCTAGAATTTTGCAAGAGGTCGCTAGGGGACGCTAGATATCAAGAGATATCTGTTCTGATGGTGCCGCATCAGTGGTTGGCTCTGTAAAAGGTTTTGTATTTCTTGTAAAACAAGAAAATGTCGCTGTTATCACAACATACACTGCTCTCTTCACAGAGAGGTGCTGATTTAAAAATCTCTTGGACATGAACAAGTTTTTGATCATGCCACAAATATGGTCAACTGTAATAAACAAAGACCAGTTCATTTCAAAATGTTCATAAAGCTGTATGAAGACCTGGACAAAGAGCATATAAATCTCTTGCTATATACAATAACCCATCTGGAAGAACTGTTGGTTAATCTCGAACATTATTTCCCTCCCTTTCAACACAAGTGTATGATTAGATGAGAAATCCATACTCTGAATGTTGCTGCTATTCTGCTAATGAATGTTTCACGCATCACATTTGAGGTAATGTCTATTTCCAGACCTTTCTCTTTTCTGATTAAATGACCTGAGTTTCCCTCACCCTACACTTCTGTGCTGGTCTTCGCACTCCTGTTCGAATCATCACAATTTTACACTTGATTGGGTTACACATCCATGTTTCGGACCACTTGGAGTGTGTCCAAATAAATTTGCAATATATTACAATTTTATTTGTCCTGATTCTTCTTATCAGTTACGCGTTATCTGTAAACACTGATATGAATGAACCAATTTTCTCTGTCGGGTTGTTGACAAAAATAAGAGAAGATGGACCCTAGAACTGACCCTAGTGATCCTTCAATCGTAACCTCTCTCCACTCTGATATCTCTTATTATTCCAGCAGATGTTTCAGCTCCCTGAAGCCCTTTGCTTCCTTCTTGGAGGCATACATTGACTCACCTTAGGACTACTACTGATACGCAAGCCAGCTTCTTTACCTTGAGTGGAAGTCTCTTATGCGGGAGAGTACCGAATACTTTTTGAGAGTCGAGGAATATGCAATCTGCCCATTCTTCTCTCTTGCTTGATATCCGTCACCTTATTGTAGAACTCACACTCCCACTCTCTTTCCATCTTCACCGATGGGTCTAAGTCTGCGGACGGTGTGGGCTACTCTGTTGTTTTTCCCAACCACACTTATATGTGTCACCTCCCTTCGGAGGCTAGCGTCTTTACAGCGGAACTTTATGCTATTCTCTATGCTCTCCGTCTCTTGCTTTCTCATTGTCATTACTCCTTTGGGGTTGTAGTTGACTCTCGTAGTGCCCTCATGGCTCTAGGGTCCTTTAATCCTGTCCATCCGGTGGTCATCGAGATTCAACATTGGCTGTTTCTTATTTCTAGTAAATTTAAATCAGTAGAGTTTTGCTGGGTTCCCAACTATATTGGTGTTTCTTTCAATGAGCGTGCGGATGCAGCCACTAAGGAAGCTATCCGTTCTTGTCCCATCTCCCGTAAAGGTATTCCTTATTCCGACTTTTATCCTGTTATTCATTCCTCCATCCTTGCCCGTTGGCAGGGTTGTTGGTCCTCTGTAGTTAGTAACAAGCTGCGTACTCTCAAACGTAGTGTGTCCCCGTGGCCTTCCTCCTACCACCGTAACCGGCGGTGGGAAACTGCTTTGGCAAGGCTGCGGGTTGGCCATACTCGCTTAACCCACGGTCACTTCATGGAGCACCGCCCTGCTCCTTATTGTCCAAATTGCGTTGTCCCTCTTACAGGTGTGCATATCCTTGTTCAATGTCCTGACTTCCAGGACGAGCGTGTCTTGCTTTCCGACCGTCCCTCGCGGTCACTTGTCCCTCGATAGAATTCTAGGTGAATCGGATACTTTTGATATCGTTCGCCTTATGCGTTTTTGTTTTCGTATTGGCATTCTTAGTGATATTTAGCGCCCTCTGATTATTTCGCACTTTGATGGTGCTACATAGCCTTCCAGGTTTGGTGTCTTCTTTTGATAATTACCTTACCTTATTGTATAACTCAAATAAGTTTGTCTATTTTCTTTTGCTAAATCCATACTGGTGTTTTGAGAAAAAATTAGTTGTTCTGAATGTTCTTCTAACCTGCATCGGATCAGTCTCTCTGACTTATAGGGAAACTTAATGATGAGGGTCTGTATTTAAATTTTCTGTTCTTGTCTTCCGCCTTGCCTCTAGATTGTTACCCCATAAGCCGTTTCCCAGCAGACAAGATCGAGCATTCGCCTAACCTCGCTTTTCGTTCATTAGTACTCTTTTTCTCGTTTTTCTTATCTTCTTTACATTTAAAATTGTATTTTGAATTGTCTTCGACAACTTCCTCATTTAGTCCGTTGAAACTTTGCTGATAATTATATTCTAAAAAATTGCTTTTGGGTGGGTGGGTGGGTGGGTGGGGGGTTGTGTAAATGTAATTAAGAACCATCCCCATCGCAAGAGTATTATATAGAACATTTTTAAATTCAAACCAAGGAGCGTGAGACCAAAGACTTGTTTCCACGTTCACTTCCCCGATTTCACTTTCTGGAGTGCTCCTTCACACAGTTTCCGTCTAGTTCACCCCTTCTTGGAGTGCTCCTATAGGAAGTGAGGGCCAAGTTCACTCCATTTCGAAGTGCTCATAGTCAATGTTTTTTATAGTTCTCTTCTTTATGGAGTACTAATCCAGATAATGCCGGCCTAGTTCACTCATCATCAGAGTGCTTTATTAACTCCTCTTTGGAGTGTTCCTCAACATAGTATCAGACAGAAACGTCGTCGTCCCTTCACTTTCTAGTGTGTGGTTTTGTCAACATTGTATCAGACAGATCGTCTACAACAAGAATAACAATGCTTCCTCCACTAGGACTGTATATCCAGATTTCTTCTTAACATTTCCACCTAAAATTTCCAAATGCCTATTCTACCAACTCTGTCAACAATAATTTCTTCAACATAAGGCAAGTTGCAATGTCTAGCTCTCCATAGGCATTATTTATATCTTATTAAACATCTTGCTATTTTTGCCTAGTTTTTCCTCGACAACAAGAATAGTTTTATCACCTCTTTGGATGAAGTGTTTAATTTCCTCGTCAGTAATATGTTCTACACTTAAAAACGAATAACTCAACGAAAAAAAGTATCTCCATCACTGTCCACTTATAGTCTGCTGGAGAAGGAATATTAGACGATATTCTAACAATCCTTTAACAGAAGCACATAATTACCACACCTACCCTCTTCACCACCACCACACATATCAACGTAGTAGAAAAACACAAGTTCATTACATTACCTCGTATAATTCCAGCAGATGACCAGCGAAAGCAATTCCAAGAATATCAGACGTATTGGAGACTTGTGTAGCTCTTTAGGAACTCTGAAATGTATGTGGCTCCCTGTCGTATACGTGACGTGTTTAGCTCACTGTCGTAGCAAGACGTGTGCAGCTCTTTGGAGTATGATGAACTTTTATAGCTTCCTGGGGTATACGAGACGTGTGTATCTCTCTGGAGTATGCAAGACGCGTGTAGTTCCCTGGAGCTACTGGTAACAGTAGTCGTAACTTGACGTGCGCTGCTCCCTGCTGTGTGCAAGATGCGTGTAGCTTTCTGGTGTCACCAAGACGTGTGAGTGGCGAGGTGTGGGGAGTGTCGGTCCCAAGTGCTCCAACAAACACACATCCGGCCAACTTCTCTGACGCAAGAATTGATGATAAAGAATTATGTGACCATAACTTTCATTGGTTCTATTCCAAACCATTTCATCCAGCTCTGATTTTAATGTTAATTACTAAATGATGACCTATGTTAAAGTTACAACATTGCAATTTTGCCAACGAGGTTAACGCTGGGTAAACATCTTGGTGAGTAGGTTGATTATGGCAACATATCGCAGAACACTATTTTTACACCATAAAAAATCCTCGACGTTTTAAGACTTTAAATTTAAATATACTTGAATATAAATAATAATAAACAAAATATATATTATAATGAATATAATTTTTATTATGTATAATATTATAATACAAATATTAAAATATTATTAATCATTATAATTATAATAGTAAACGAAATGCACAGAATAATATCAGTAATGATGAAATTTGCATATCAGAAACAGAAGCTTTATTCGTAATTTATAAATAGAAGTTAGAATTCTAGCTCTACCGAAGGAAGTGCATTAATGTAAATTAAACCAACTTATTTACACAATTAGAATTGTGATATAAATAAGTAAACAGTGTAGTAGCAGTAAAAACTACAGTATGCGGCAAAGAAAACAATTGTAGGTAGGAGTGATGTTAATAATAACCAGTGGTAATATTATCAGTAGTGGTAATAGCAACAGGTGAATTACTGGACAACAGAGCCAGAATGCAAATGGGAAAATTGTGTGAAACCCGGGTACGGCTTCAGTGGAGGCGTCGGGAATATTATTGAGTGCAGTAGTACCCTAGATTGCAATTATTTTCATCCCATTGTGGCGTAGGCGTTTAGAGCGTTCATCTGGGAATACCCAGCTCATAGGTTCGAATCCTCATAACGGCTCCTGTGGATTTTCTCAGTAGTAGTAATAGTTGCTGTAGTGGTAACGAAGCAGTAGTGATAACAGTAACATTAGTGGTAATAGTAACAGTCAACCCGTTCTCGCACTTTCTTAGTCAATATTGACTTATTAAATACGTGCATATGTGACATACTAAACATACTAGTTTACCTTGAAAAGCTTCATAGAAAACACTGACCTTACCTAACCTTCTTAGTTTGTTAAGATAAGCATCTTATTGCTTCGTAATTACAATTATTACTTAACCTATTATAGGTATGTTTAGTATAATTATTACTTAACCTATTATAGTATGTTTAGTATGTCACATATGCACGTATTTAATAAGTCAATATTGACTGTAAGAAAGTGCGAGAACGGGTTGTAACAGTAGTCGTAACGCAGTATTAGTGGTAATAGCATCAGTAGTGGTAGCGCAGCAGTAGTGATAATAGTATCAGTAATACGTCGCTCGAAATACTAGCAACATGTGTTCCATAATACTCGCAACATATTATGGTTGCTCTGATACCCTTCAGAAGGCTGATGCCCCCAGCCTTCTGAAGCGGAGCTTGGGCCGCAAGAGCCCCACACCTACGGGCTCCAGACAGAGATCGTCACAGCCCTCTCTCACCGGAGGTTCCTTCATGACTCGGCAGAAGGAAATGTCATAATTATTAATTAATTGTTATTATAATACAACAATTATTATTAAATAATTTAGTGATATTTATATTTTAATATAATTCGAGTAAATTTCGAATTATATTATAATTATAATAATATAGTTAATTAAAAATTATTACTATTCCTTCTGCTGGGTCATGAAGGAAGCCGGCCTCGGGTGAAAGAGGCTGTGACGATCTCTGTCTGGAACCCGTAGGTGCGGGGCTGGGACGTCCACCTCCTGGGGCTCGTGGGCTCCGCTTCAGGAGGCTGGGGTTGTTCTTGCCCTTGCTGGGGTGGTTCTTGTCCGGCCCCGACCACAGCGGTCTCCGGGTTTGGAGTCCCTGTGCCTTCTTTCACCAACTTCGAGGTAAACTCCGGACCTGGAGCCCTTAGGGCAGTTAATTGTTACCTTCAACCTCGTTCTGACAGTTCCTGCGACGGTGCTAAAACCAATCGCATTGACGTTTGCCTTTCTATTGGAGACTTTTGGCGCCGTGGAGAGGGAGGACCAGCTGCATGGGTGACAGCTTCTCCCCCTTTATCAATCTGCCCTGGAGAGGCCACTCCAGACCGAAAACCAGAGTGCAACTCCATAGTCTTCGGAGACTGATGGATGCCTACTATTAATCCAAATCTAAAGATAACACTGAGACGAGAGGGGGTGCATCTCTCAGTGAATATATCCGTCAAATGTTTTTATATATACGAAAGTTATAGTCTCTGCTTTGTTATCATCAGAGTTGTAATTTCATATTCTACCGTTATTTTGTGTAGATTTTTTGTCTTGTCAAAATATGTTTTTGTTTTAAATTTGCATTAAAAGCTTAATTTGACGTATTCCTAAAATTTTCCTAGTTAAAAGTAATGACAAATTGTATATGGCTCTTAGGAATTTCTCTTTCGAACTGCCATTGGGTATTTACTTATTTTATTTTAAATATAATGAAATTAATCTTTCATGATTTACTAATGATGTTTTTGCTTTATATAACAATGAAACGTTAAGAATTAATTTGTCATGTTTTTTCCATCCTGTTTTTGTTATCTATTTACTATCCTGACTTAATAATATCTACTTATCATCTTGCCTTAGTAATATCACACACCATCCTGTCCCTGGTATGTGTGTGTATATCCGGCCCAAGAGTAACGTTAAGACTTTCAAAATGTCTTAAAATACGTTTTCTTTAATGCAGCTATATAATTTTATTGCTATAACACAACATAGACCGATCTGGAAGATAATTTCACATTTTATTTCGAGATAATAACATTTGTTTAATTTGTTGTTGACTGTTGCTCTTAATTTTTTTTAAGATGGTCTAATATATGCAGCATATTCAAATTTGTTTTTATCTTAATCGTTGTATCGATTGTCTTATGTCTTCAACTGATGAGTTGGCCAAAATCTTTGCTCATAAAGAGGGAATTGATTGCCATAATGGACTGCTTTTGAGCAGCCTGAGGGCAGAAATATTCCGGGAACATCAACAAAATCTCGTAGACTTGAGGCAAAGTGAAATTCACACCAATTACGCAATCTATCATCATCATTCTATTATGCAGGAAAACCGCACGTGAATGGGTCATCCAATAAGGTTAGCAGACTTCTAGCAGTTATAACTGCTAGGCAAAGACTCTGCTACAAGTACATCTGGAATTTTTTAACATCTGATGTGGAGTTGACTAAATGTAAACTGTCAGCAGAATTTTTCGCATACTTTGCGTCATTATATTATGGAATGTGAAAAATCGCGGAATTCATTGTCCTAATATAACACTAATGGTGTTATAAAATGTCCAAGAGTTACTTCATTCATATTGATGTGCTGTCAGGAATCCTAGCAAAGTATCCCAAATTTACTTACTGTAGGTAATGATACCTGGTTGATACCTGGTTGATGGGGTTCTGGGAGTTCTTCTACTCCCCAAGCCCGGCCCGAGGCCAGGCTTGACTTGTGAGAGTTTGGTCCACCAGGCTGTTGCTTGGAGCGGCCCGCAGGCCCACATACCCACCACAGCCCGGTTGGTCCGGCACTCCTTGGAGGAATAAATCTAGTTTCCTCTTGAAATTGTCCACGGTTGTTCCGGCAATATTTCTTATGCTTGCTGGGAGGACGTTGAACAACCGCGGACCTCTGATATTTATACAGTGTTCTCTAATTGTGCCTATGGCACCTCTGCTCTTCACTGGTTCTATTCTACTTAGCCCGTAAGTGTGGGGCTCCTGCGGCCCAGGCTCCGCTTCAGAAGGCTGGGGGCATCAGCCTTCTGAAGGGTATCAGAGCAACCATAATATGTTGCGAGTATTATGGAACACATGTTGCTAGTATTTCGAGCGACGTATTACTGATACTATTATCACTACTGCTGCGCTACCACTACTGATGCTATTACCACTAATACTGCGTTACGACTACTGTTACAACCCGTTCTCGCACTTTCTTACAGTCAATGCACATGACTAAAGCTGCCGCCCATTTGGGTGGGTGTGGAGCAAGACTAGTAACTGCGTGACTCACCATAGATGTAAAGTGTCTGTTGTGAGCCTCTTGTTGACATACTCGTGATATAAAAAGATTACTGATACGTATATGTATTTGTGTAAATGATTGTGTGTGTGTGTGTGTGTGTGTGTGTGTGTGTGTGTGTGTGTGTGTGTATATATATATATATATATATATATATATATATATATATATATATATATATATATATATATATATATATATATATATGGGGGGATACATAAGGGATAAACATAGGGGCTGCATTACACTGGATTAATCTTTGTGTTTAGATAGGAGATGCCTCGTATGGGCCAATAAGCCTTCTGCAGCCCCTATGTTTATCCCTTATATATATATATATATATATATATATATATATATATATATATATATATATATATATATATATATATATATATATAATGTCGTACCTAGTAGCCAGAACGCACTTCTCAGCCTACTATGCAAGGCCCGATTTGCCTAATAAGCCAAGTTTTCATGAATAAATTGCTTTTCGACTACCTAACCTACCTAACCTAACCTAACTTTTTCGGCTACCTAACCTAACCTAACCTATAGAGATAGGTTAGGTAGGGTTGGTTAGGTTCGGTCATATATCTTCGTTAATTTTAACTCCAATTAAAAAAAATTGACCTCATACATAATGAAATGGGTAGCTTTATCATTTCATAAGAAAAAAATTAGAGAAAATATATTAATTCAGGAAAACTTGGCTTATCAGGCAAAATGGGCCTTGCATAGTAAGCTGAGAAGTGCGTTCTGGCTACTAGGTACGACATATATATATATATATATATATATATATATATATATATATATATGTCGTACCTAGTAGCCAGAACGCACTTTTCAGCCTACTATGCAAGGCCCGATTTGCCTAATAAGCCAAGTTTTCCTGAATTAATATATTTTCTCAAATTTTTTTCTTATGAAATGATAAAGCTACTCATTTCATTATGTATGAGGTAAAAAAAAAATTATTGGAGTTAAAATTAACGTAGATATATGACCAAACCTAACCAACCCTACCTAACCTAACCTAACCTATCTTTATAGGTTAGGTTAGGTTAGGTAGCCGAAAAAGTTAGGTTAGGTTAGGTTAGGTAGGTTAGGTCGTCGAAAAACAATTAGTTCATGAAAACTTGGCTTATTAGGCAAATCGGGCCTTGCATAGTAGGCTGAGAAGTGCGTTCTGGCTACTAGGTACGACATATATATATATATATATATATATATATATATATATATATATATATATATATATATATATATATAATGTCGTACCTAGTAGCCAGAAAACACTTCTCGGCCTACTATGCAAGGCCCGATTTACCTAATAGGCCGACTGATTTTCTTTATTTTCAATAAATTGTTTCCAATTAGTTTATTTGTATTATTATTTTTATATTATATTAAGAACATAAATGATTGACTTAATTATGTTAGTTTAGGTTAGGTTAAGATAAGTTAGGTAGGGTTGGTTAGGTTTGATCATATATCTACGTTAGTTTTAACTCAAATTAAAAAAAATTAACTCATACATAATGAAATGGATAGCTTTATCATTTCATAAGGAAAAAATATTGAAAAATATATAAATTCAGGAAAACTTGGCTTATTAGGCAAATCGAGCCTTGCATAGTAGGCCGAGTACGACGTTCTGGCTACTAGGTAAAACATATATATATATATATATATATATATATATATATATATATATATATATATATATATATATATATATATATATATATATAATATAATATGTTAAATATGACCGAAAAAGTAAGATAAATAATTCTAACACGAATTTTCTCAATAGTTCTTATGTTTCTTTTTACTGTCGATTGCAATTGAAAAATAAATTCTCCAAAATTCATTTTTATTTCTAGTCTGATGCGACGCTTGAACGCGTTTCGTAATAACGTAGTACATTTCCAAAGACTTTAGTTTACACACACACAACTGTAACCTGAAAACACTTAACAGAGTTTTACTAATTCTAACGCTAAACAGCTTGTTTTATATACTCGCATTTGGGTGAGGTGATATGTTGAAACAGTTTTGGATGAGATGAACAAACTTTTGACCAACACAAGACAGAACACAGTTCAATGGGTATAAATTGGATAAGTGAAAGGGAAGAATGGAAGTAACTGCAAAGCGCCTATTGGCTTATACTTCCTCTTGATACCTCTATATTGGTACGGAGTCTTGAAGTGGGTAGAATATAGTTGTGCATTAATTGGCTGTTGATTGCTGGTGTTGACTTTTTGATGTGTAGTGCCTCGCAGATGTCAAGCCGCCTGCTATCGCTGTATCTATAGATGATTTCTGTGTTGTTTGTTAAGGCTTCTCTGGTGATGGTCTGGTTGTGGGAAGAGATTACATGTTCCTTAATGGAGCCCTGTTGCTTATGCACTGTTAATCGCCTGAAAGAGATGATGTCTTGCCTGTATACTGAGTTCTTTGAGGCTTACAGTCCCCAAGTGGGCATTTGAAGGTATAGACGACGTTGGTCTCTTTTAAAGCGTTCTGCTTTGTGTCTGGAGAGTTTCTCATGAGTAGGTTGGCCGTTTTTTTGGTTTTATAATAAATCGTCAATTGTATTCAATTGACGATATTTTATAAAATAAAAAAATTGTAACAATTTTATAATGTGTGTGTTATAAAATTATCCTTAATCTTCTTAATTTGAAAGTTAAGCACTGAGTTTTGGGTAAGTAGACAGTTTATTCATAAAATTTCCTGGGGTTCTTTTGCACACGTGAATATATTATCGATGTATCTGCAGTAACTATGAGGTTTCACTGTGGGTTTGAACACGATATCTTTTAGTGTTTCCATATATAAGTTAGCAAAGCGGACTTCTTGTGGGGACGTCATCGCTACTCCATCTATCTGCTCATAGATGTCGCCCCCAAAGGATTGTGAATGGAACCATTTTAGTGCAAATATCCCGGGGATTACGAAAGGCACACTCTAGGATATGTAGCTTTGGAGTAAAATTGTGACGGTAGATTCTGTCTAATATTAAGGTGATGGTTGTGTCCGCAGGGACGTTCGTAATTATTTACGGATTCCACGTCTAAAAATGTTGTAATACCTTCGGGTTTAGTGGTTTTCCCCATGTCAAAGAAATCAGCGATTGCTTTTAAGCTGTACTAATTTACATGTCGAGTCAGAATAGTGTTGAGTCGTTTTCAAGATTATATGTGCGTGTAGACATCTGGCTGATGACGGGTCATAGAGGGTCACGAGGTTTGTGGGTTTTGACATTTTCGTAGATGTAATTTATATTGTAGTCGCCCTGGATCTTTTTGCAAGTCCCCCCAAAATATTACTAATTGGTGAGGCAGCTACTTATTTGAGGAATGTTTATTTTATTTACCTTATAAGCTGAGGCAGATTATTTTATTTGAGGAATGCTCAGCTGAGTCCTCTACATTTAGCAATGAACAAATGATTGTCCAAGACCTCTTTCCGTTACACAATTTGGCTGTGAGTAGCAATAAGTAATTATCAAAAGAAGGCACCAAGCCGGGAAGGCTATGCAGCGTGATTGTGCGAAACAATAAACCAAATTTTTTGTTTTAACAGATAAGTGCACCTGTCAGTAAAACAAATCCTATAAGCTGTAAAAATATTGATCCAGTTGTTTAAATAAAAAAAATATAATGAAACATATTTATGGGTTGTTTATCATATCTTTCCTACTGTATATCCAAAGAAAAGAAAAATTGAGAAATACTGCAAATTTAATGATTCAAAAGAAATATTAATAACATTGTCGTCGTCTTTAAATCTTCTAGTGTGTGGTTTGGTCAATATTACTAACACTAAATATCAATATGAGATCTTAATGCTCCATGGTTATCATTTATGATTTAATTAGGATAATACTGGTAATAATAATAATACAAGCTATAATTTAAAACCATTATTACTGGTTTTTTTATTAAAAAGCTTAGGTATAGGTATACACAGCCATGTGCTGCTACTCTATTCTTTATGAAAGATTACACAGTATTGATCAGAAACTAGCTACAAGCTCATCCAACATCCCCACTTCACAGGACTGCTAGTCATACATGGAATCGGGAGAGAACGAGAAATCGTAAGGCTGATCTATTAGCCCTCATTAGCAAAATCTGGGTACAGCACAAGAATATCTTCCAATATTCCTGAGTGTATGAAGTAATTACAGAGCTCAAAGAACCTCATACCATTTGGTCTGAAGTCACTAATAACAGGGCAATCACAGATATAGTGTTGAAGAGTATGTCCTCTCAAATAGGACTGAAAACAGATGGTTTTTTCACCACGAGGGTTAAAAACCCATGGAACCGCTTACCCGCTGAAGTTGTAAATGCCAATATCCAGCTAGAAAATATCATAAGGACAATTTGCGGGACCTTGACCAAGCCACCGGCTTTCTGTTCTCGTCGAGACAACTAGATAGATAGTGGCCCTTGGGTAAATTCAGGTAAACATGTCCAATAATTGTCAGCACATGTTTCTCAATTTCCCGAGTGACAAGGAAAGTTACACAATATTTCTTAGAATTACTTAGGTAAATAAAAATGTAACATATTGGTGTACTACAATGTCGGTGCTGATTGTGGAAGTTGAAAAAACATAGTTTTTCTTCGAAATATACTAATTTTATAAGAAAATTCGATATAAACAGGTGGCAAGTGAGCTCCGATAAGACAGCGTCGTGATTGACTTAATCTTTAAGATGAAGAATGTTGCCTGCTCTCTGATTGGCTAAACGAAAAACCCTAGTAACATCTAGCAAGACCTAAGTGAACTACTTGAAATTTTCGCAAGTACACTTTTCTGAATCGCACTTAAGAACGTTCTTAGCCGGTACTTAAGAACCTTCGTAGCACACCTACTATGAAGAAATACATGGAGCTTCGTGAATCTAGTTCCTGACCTCCAGCTTTGGACAGACACTCGGGCGCATTCTAAATGTTCAGATATATGGTTTACAATAGAAGTCTCAGGACAAATTCTTACGGCACTATCGCTGGATTTCTCACCCGAACTTACAATCAGTTATGATGTTTTTTTGTTTCATTTCATATAATCCTGAATTCGACAAATTATTTTACTAATTTCGGCAACTGCCTATCCTCATAAAAAAAATAATATAAAGAGAGAGAAGGAATACCTGTATTACTACAGAATGCCTGACATAGATGTGTTCTAGCTTGCACTCAACAAATAATACGGAAATTATGATGTTGATAATAAAACTGGAACTTAAGCTTTATTTTCAGTTTAAAACTTTTATTACTATTTGTATTGTTATTAATATTAGTGTCGTTGTGTTTTTGCAAAATTTTTATATATTTTCTATTTTGTAATTGTCATAATTGAAATTTTTATGTACTTTTCTATTCATTGGAATTATTACTACTTCAGTATTTTCAGTATTTTATATTTATATACAAGAAGGTACATAGGGTTGAGAGAACAAAGCATTGAAGATCTTACATTCTTGCAAAGCCACTAACACGCATAGCTTTTAACAAATATTCGTATTATTTTTATTATACATAACCACCCCCATGTATAATGCACTTCAACAAAAGACAAAATTATTCCTTTGTGACTTGTAAAGGTCACGAGTTTGCTTCAGTACCAACAGGATTCATATCCGCCCGTAGATAAGGCGTATGACGTCAAGCTTTTTTTTTTTGGTGGGGGGGGGGGGGGGGGGGGGGGTACGGTGCTGGACGTGATAGGGGGCAAAGGAAGCGGTGTAGATATAACATTGCGACACCCAGCGCATTTTGTTACTAAACATACTCATTTACTACATAAAATATGCGTGAAATTTCACACACACTATTTTTTTTTGTTTTGAGATATATACAAGAGTTGTTACATTCTTGTACAGCCACTAGTATGCGTAGCGTTTCGGGCAGGTCCCTGGAATACGACCCCCACCGCGAAGAATCGTTGTTACAAACAATTACACATTTTACTGTTGCGTTAAACAAAGGCTATAGTTAAGGATTTGCGCCCAGTAAATCCTCCCCGGCCAGGATACGAACCCATGACAAAGCGCTCGCGGAACGCCAGGCGAGTGTCTTACCACTACACTACGGAGACTGCACATTTAGTTTACTTGATAACTTCTGGGGTAAATGAAGCCTATTAAATGCTGGACAAGCACTCACACATACTCACCCACCGTTGACATGCAGGCCAGTATCACCAATAATCATCCCCTGCAATTAGAAATCACCAAGAAATCCTATTAGAAATCACCAAGAAATCTTAGTAGGAATCCTACTAGATATCCCACTAGGAATCCTACTTTGAATCCCCTAGAAATCGTACTAGAAATACTACTGGGAATCCTACTTGAAATCACCTAGAAATCTTACTAGAAATACTACTAGAAATTTTACTAGAAATCCTACTAGGAATCTCCTAGAAATCCTACTATAAATCAACTAGAAATCCTAAAAGGAAACCTAATAGGAATCCAATGGAAATCCTACTTGAAATCTTAAAAATCCAACTAGAAATCCTAGAATTCCTAATAGAAATCACTTAGAAATCCTACTAGAGATCCTACTAGAAATCCCATTAGAATTCCTACTAGGAATCGCCCAGAAATCCTACTAGAAATCACCTAGAAATCCTACTAGGAATCCTAGGAATTCTACTAAAATTCCTACTAGGAATCCCTAGAAGTCCTACTAGAAATCCTCCTAGAAATCCTATTAGAAATTACCTAAAAATCCTACTAGGAATCCTACCAGCTCAGGAGTCAAATTTCCGACATTTCAGACATTTTGAAAACTGCAGGGGGGTTTGGGCAAAATATGACCCATCGCCGTTTACAGTAATTGGCATATATTCGGTATGAAACGTCGTAATTTCAAACTGAAAATAGGTACAGAGTCAAAATTCGGCTCAAAAATCACGCTCAGGAGTCAAATTTCCGACATTTCAGACATTTTAAAAACTGCAGGGGGGGTTTGGGCAAAATATGACCCATCGCCGTTTACAGTAATTGGCATATTTACGGTATGAAACGTCGTAATTTGAAACTGAAAATAGGTGCAGAGAGTCAGAATTCGGATAAATAATCACGCTCAGGAGTCAAATTTCCGACATTTCAGACATTTTGAAAACTGCAGGGGGGTTTGGGCAAAATATGACCCATCGCCGTTTTCAGTAATTGGCATATTTCGGTATAAAAAGTCGTAATTTGAAACTGAAAATCGGTGCAGAGAGTCAGAATTCGGCTCAAAAATCCCGCTCAAGAGTCAGAATTCGGCTCAAAAATCACGCTAAGGAGTCAAATTTCCGACATTTCGGACATTTTGAAAACTGCAGGCGGGTTTGGGCAAAATATGACCCATCGCCGTTTTCAGTAATTGGCATATTTTCGGTATAAAAAGTCGTAATTTGAAACTGAAAATAGGTGCAGAGAGTCAGAATTCGGATAAAAAGTCACGCTCAAGTCAAATTTCCGACATTTCAGACATTTCGAAAACTGCAGGGGGGTTTGGGCAAAATATGACCCATCGCCGTTTACAGTAATATGCATATTTTCAGTATGAAACGTCGTAATTTGAAACTGAAAATAGGTGCAGAGAGTCAGAATTCTGCTCAAAAATCACGCTCAGGAGTCAAATTTCCGACATTTCAGACATTTTAAAAACTGCAGGGGGGTTTGGGCAAAATATGACCCATCGCCGTTTTCAGTAATTGGCATATTTTCGGTATGAAACGTCGTAATTTGAAACTGAAAATAAATGCAGAGAGTCAGATTTCGGATAAAAAATCACGCTCAGGAGTCAAATTTCCGACATTTGAGACATTTTGAAAACTGCAGGGGGGGTTTGGGCAAAATATGACCCTTCGCCGTTTTCAGTAATTGGCATATTTTCGGTATAAAAAGTCGTAATTTGAAACTGAAAATAGGTGCAGAGAGTCAGAATTCGGCTTAAAAATCACGCTCAGGAGTCAAATTTCCGACATTTCAGACATTTTAAAAACTGCAGGGGGGTTTGGGCAAAATATGACATGACACATCGCCGTTTTCCGTAATTTGCATATTTTCGGTATGAAAAGTCGTAATTTGAAACTGAATATAGGTGCAGAGAGTCAGAATTCGGCTCAAAAATCACGCTGAGGAGTCAAATTTCCGACATTTTGGACATTTTGAAAACTGCAGGGGGGTTTGTGCAAAATATGACGATTTTTGTGCGAAAATCGCGATTTTCGCCGCTACCGGCCAAAAATAGCGCGATTTTCGCCGCTACCGGCCAAAAACCAAGCGATTTTCGCTGCTACTGGCCAAAAACTAAGCGATTTTCGCAGCTGGCGGGGAAAAATCGCGATTTTCGCCGCTACCGGCCAAAAATAGCGCGATTTTCGCGCTACCGGCCAAAAACAGCTCAATTTTCGCCGCTACCGGCCAAAAACCATGCGATTTTCGCAGCTGGCGGGAAAAAATCGCGATTTTCGCCGCTACCGGCCAAAAATAGCGCGATTTTCGCCGCTACCGGCCAAAAACCGCGCGATTTTCGCCGCTACTGGCCAAAAACCAAGCGATTTTCGCAGCTGGCGGGGAAAAATCGCGATTTTCGCCGCTACCAGCCAAAACTAGCGCGATTTTCGCCGCTACCGGCCAAAAACCGGGCGATTTTCTCCGCTACCAGCCAAAAACCATGCGATTTTCGCAGCTGGCGGCCAAAAACCGCGCGATTTTCGCCGCTACCGGCCAAAAACCATGCGATGTTCGCAGCTGGCTGGTAAAAATCGCGATTTTTGCCGCTAGCGGCCAAAAATCGGGCTATTTTTGCCGCTAACGGCCGAAAACCGCGCTATTTTGCGCAAAAACCATGCGATTTTCGCAGCTGGCGGGCAAAAATCGCGATTTTCGCCGCTACCGGCCAAAAATAGCGCGATTTTCGCCGCTACTGGCCAAAAACCGCTCGATTTTCGCCGCTACCGGCCAAAAACAATGCGATTTTCGCTGCTGGAGGGCAAAAATCGCGATTTTCGCCGATACCAGCCAAAAATAGCGCGATTTTTGCCGCTACCGGCCAAAAACCGCGCGATTTTCGCCGCTACCAGCCAAACACCATGCGATTTTCGCAGCTGGCGGGGCAAAAATCGCGATTTTCGCTGCTACCGGCCAAAAATAGCGCGATTTTCGCCGCTACCGGCCAAAAACCGCGCGATTTTCGCCGCTACCTGCCAAAAACCATGCGATGTTCGCAGCTGACGGGCAAAAATCGCGATTTTTGCCGCTAGCGGCTAAAAATCGTGCTATTTTTGCCGCTAACGGCCGAAAGCCGCGCTATTTTGCGCAAAAACCATGCGATTTTCGAAGCTGGCGGACAAAAATCGCGATTTTCGCCGCTACCGGCCAAAAATAGCGCGATTTTCGCCGCTACCGGCCAAAAACAGCTCGATTTTCGCCGCTACCGGCCAAAAACCATGCGATTTTCGCAGCTGGCGGGAAAAAATCGCGATTTTCGCCGCTGGCGGGCAAAAATCGCGATTTTCGCCGCTACCAGCCAAAAACCATGCGATTTTCGCAGCTGGCGGGCAAAAATAGCGATTTTCGCCGCTACCGGCCAAAAACCATGCGATTTTCGCAGCTGGCGGGAAAAAATCGCGATTTTCGCCGCTACCGGCCAAAAATAGCGCGATTTTCGCCGCTACCGGCCAAAAACCGCGCGATTTTCGCCGCTACTGGCCAAAAACCAAGCGATTTTCGCAGCTGGCGGGGAAAAATCGCGATTTTCGCCGCTACCGGCCAAAAATAGCGCGATTTTTGCCGCTACCGGCCAAAAACCGCGCGATTTTCGCCGCTACCAGCCAAAAACCATGCGATTTTCGCAGCTGGCGGGCAAAAATCGCGATTTTCGCCACTACCGGCCAAAAACCATGCGATGTTCGCAGCTGGCGGGTAAAAATCGCGATTTTTGCCGCTAGCGGCCAAAAATCGGGCTATTTTTGCCGCTAACGGCCGAAAACCGCGCTATTTTGCGCAAAAACCATGCGATTTTCGCAGCTGGCGGGCAAAAATCGCGATTTTCGCCGCTACCGGCCAAAAATAGCGCGATTTTCGCCGCTACTGGCCAAAAACCGCTCGATTTTCGCCGCTACCGGCCAAAAACCATGCGATTTTCACAGCTGGAGGGCAAAAATCGCGATTTTCGCCGATACCAGCCAAAAATAGCGCGATTTTTGCCGCTACCGGCCAAAAACCGCGCGATTTTCGCCGCTACCAGCCAAACACCATGCGATTTTCGCAGCTGGCGGGCAAAAATCGCGATTTTCGCCGCTACCGGCCAAAAATAGCGCGATTTTCGCCGCTACCGGCCAAAAACCGCGCGATTTTCGCCGCTACCGGCCAAAAACCATGCGATGTTCGCAGCTGACGGGCAAAAATCGCGATTTTTGCCGCTAGCGGCTAAAAATTGGGCTATTTTTGCCGCTAACGGCCGAAAACCGCGCTATTTTGCGCAAAAACCATGCGATTTTCGCAGCTGGCGGACAAAAATCGCGATTTTCGCCGCTACCGGCCAAAAATAGCGCGATTTTCGCCGCTACCGGCCAAAAACAGCTCGATTTTCGCCGCTACCGGCCAAAAACCATGCGATTTTCGCAGCTGGCGGGAAAAAATCGCGATTTTCGCCGCTACCGGCCAAAAATAGCGCGATTTTCGCCGCTACCGGCCAAAAACCAAGCGATTTTCGCAGCTGGCGGGGAAAAATCGCGATTTTCGCCGCTACCGGCCAAAAATAGCGCGATTTTCGCCGCTACCGGCAAAAAACCGCGCGATTTTCGCCGCTACCGACCAAAAACCATGCGATTTTTGCAGCTGGCAGGCAAAAATCGCGATTTTCGCCGCTACCGGCCAAAAATAGCGCGATTTTTGCCGCTAGCGGTAAAAAATCGGGCTATATTTGCCGCTAACGGCCGAAAACCGCGCTATTTTGCGCAAAAACCATGCGATTTTCGCAGCTGGCGGGCAAAAATCGCGATTTTCGCTGCTACCGGCCAAAAATAGCGCGATTTTCGCCGCTACTATCCAAAAACCGCTCGATTTTCGCCGCTACCGGCCAAAAACCATGCGATTTTCGCCGCTGGCGGGCAAAAATCGCGATTTTCGCCGCTACCAGCCAAAAATAGCCCGATTTTCGCCGCTACCGGCCAAAAACCGCGCGATTTTCGCCGCTACAAGCCAAAAACCATGCGATTTTCGCAGCTGGCGGGCAAAAATCACGATTTTACCCGCTACCGGCCAAAAATAGCGCGATTTTCACCGCTACCGGCCAAAACCCGCGCGATTTTCGCCGCTACTGGCCAAAAACCAAGCGATTTTCGCAGCTGGCGGGGAAAAATCGTGATTTTCGCGGCTACCGGCCAAAAATAGCGCGATTTGCGCCGCTACGGGCCAAAAACCGCGCGTTTTTTGCCGCTACCGACCAAAAACCATGCGATTTTTGCAGCTGGCGGGCAAAAATCGCGATTTTCGCCGCTACCGGCCAAAAATAGCGCGATTTTTGCCGCTAGCGGCCAAAAATCGGGCTATTTTTGCCGCTAACGGCCGAAAACCGCGCTATTTTGCGCAAAAACCATGCGATTTTCGCAGCTGGCGGGCAAAAATCGCGATTTTCGCCGCTACCGGCCAAAAATAGCGCGATTTTCGCCGCTACTATCCAAAAACCGCTCGATTTTCGCCGCTACCGGCCAAAAACCATGCGATTTTCGCCGCTGGCGGGCAAAAATCGCGATTTTCGCCGCTACCAGCCAAAAATAGCGCGATTTTTGCCGCTACCGGCCAAAAACCGCGCGATTTTCGCCGCTACCAGCCAAAAACCATGCGATTTTCGCAGCTGGCGGGCAAAAATCGCGATTTTCGCCGCTACCGGCCAAAAATAGCGCGATTTTCACCGCTACCGGCCAAAAACCGCGCGATTTTCGCCGCTACCGGCCAAAAACCATGCGATGTTCGCAGCTGACGGGCAAAAATCGCGATTTTTGCCGCTAGCGGCCAAAAATCGGGCTATTTTTGCCGCTAACGGCCGAAAACCGCGCTATTTTGCGCAAAAACTATGCGATTTTCGCAGCTGGCGGGCAAAAATCGCGATTTTCGCCGCTACCGGCCAAACATAGCGCGATTTTTGCCGCTACTGGCCAAAAACCGCTCGATTTTCGCCGCTACCGGCCAAAAACCATGCGATTTTCGCAGCTGGAGGGTAAAAATCGCGATTTTCGCCGATACCAGCCAAAAATAGCGCGATTTTTGCCGCTACCGGCCAAAAACCGCGCGATTTTCGCCGCTACCAGCCAAAAACCATGCGATTTTCGCAGCTGGCGGGCAAAAATCGCGATTTTCGCCGCTACCGGCCAAAAATAGCGCGATTTTCGGCGCTACCGGCCAAAAACAGCTCGATTTTCGCCGCTACCGGCCAAAAACCATGCGATTTTCGCAACTGGCGGGAAAAAATCGCGATTCTCGCCGCTACCGGCCAAAAATAGCGCGATTTTCGCCGCTACCGGCCAAAAACCAAGCGATTTTCGCTGCTACTGGCCAAAAACCAAGCGATTTTCGCAGCTGGCGGGGAAAAATCGCGATTTTCGCCGCTACCGGCCAAAAATAGCGCGATTTTCGCGCTACCGGCCAAAAACAGCTCAATTTTCGCCGCTACCGGCCAAAAACCATCCGATTTTTGCAGCTGGCGGAAAAAAATCGCGATTTTCGCCGCTACCGGCCAAAAATAGCGCGATTTTCGCCGCTACCGGCCAAAAACCGCGCGATTTTCGCCGCTACTGGCCAAAAACCATGCGATTTTCGCAGCTGGCGGAAAAAATCGCGATTTTCGCCGCTACCGGCCAAAAATAGCGCGATTTTCGCCGCTACCGGCCAAAAACAGCGCGATTTTCGCCGCTACTGGCCAAAAACCAAGCGATTTTCGCAGCTGGCGGGGAAAAATCGCGATTTTCGCCGCTACCGGCCAAAAATAGCGCGATTTTCGCCGCTACCGGCAAAAAACCGCGCGATTTTCGCCGCTACCGACCAAAAACCATGCGATTTTCTTAGCTGGCAGGCAAAAATCGCGATTTTCGCCGCTACTGGCCAAAAATAGCGCGATTTTTGCCGCTAGCGGTAAAAAATCGGGCTATTTTTGCCGCTAACGGCCGAAAACCGCGCTATTTTGAGCAAAAACCATGCGATTTTCGCAGCTGGCGGGCAAAAATCGCGATTTTCGCCGCTACCGGCCAAAAATAGCGCGATTTTCGCCGCTACTATCCAAAAACCGCTCGATTTTCGCCGCTACCGGCCAAAAACCATGCGATTTTCGCCGCTGGCGGGCAAAAATCGCGATTTTTGCCGCTACCAGCCAAAAATAGCGCGATTTTCGCCGCTACCGGCCAAAAACCGCGCGATTTTCGCCGCTACCGGCCAAAAACCATGCGATTTTCGCAGCTGGCGGGAAAAAATCGCGATTTTCGCCGCTACCGGCCAAAAACCGCGCGATTTTCGCCGCTACCGGCCAAAAACCATGCGATGTTCGCAGCTGGCGGGTAAAAATCGCGATTTTTGCCGCTAGCGGCCAAAAATCGGGCTATTTTTGCCGCTAACGGCCGAAAACCGCGCTATTTTGCGCAAAAACTATGCGATTTTTGCAGCTGGCGGGCAAAAATCGCGATTTTCGCCGCTACCGGCCAAACATAGCGCGATTTTTGCCGCTACTGGCCAAAAACCGCTCGATTTTCGCCGCTACCGGCCAAAAACCATGCGATTTTCACAGCTGGAGGGCAAAAATCGCGATTTTCGCCGATACCAGCCAAAAATAGCGCGATTTTTGCCGCTACCGGCCAAAAATCGCGCGATTTTCGCCGCTACCAGCCAAAAACCATGCGATTTTCGCAGCTGGCGGGCAAAAATCGCGATTTTCGCCGCTACCGGCCAAAAATAGCGCGATTTTCGGCGCTACCGGCCAAAAACAGCTCGATTTTCGCCGCTCCCGGCCAAAAACCATGCGATTTTCGCAGCTGGCGGGAAAAAATCGCGATTTTCGCCGCTACCGGCCAAAAATAGCGCGATTTTCACCGCTACCGGCCAAAAACCGCGCGATTTTCGCCGCTGCCGGCCAAAAACCATGCGATGTTCGCAGCTGGCGGGTAAAAATCGCGATTTTTGCCGCTAGCGGCCAAAAATCGGGCTATTTTTCCCGCTAACGGCCGAAAACCGCGCTATTTTGCGCAAAAACCATGCGATTTTCGCAGCTGGCGGGCAAAAATCGCGATTTTCGCCGCTACTGGCCAAAAATAGCGCGAATTTCGCCGCTACTGGCCAAAAACCGCTCGATTTTCGCCGCTACCGGCCAAAAACCATGCGATTTTCGCAGCTGGAGGGCAAAAATCGCGATTTTCGCCGATAACAGCCAAAAATCGGGCTATTTTTGCCGCTACCGGCCAAAAACCGCGCGATTTACGCCGCTACCAGCCAAACACCATGCGATTTTCGCAGCTGGCGGGCAAAAATCGCGATTTTCGCCGCTACCGGCCAAAAATAGCGCGATTTTCGCCGCTACCGGCCAAAAACCGCGCGATTTTCGCCGCTACCGACCAAAAACCATGCGATGTTCGCAGCTGACGGGCAAAAATCGCGATTTTTGCCGCTAGCGGCTAAAAATCGTGCTATTTTTGCCGCTAACGGCCGAAAGCCGCGCTATTTTGCGCAAAAACCATGCGATTTTCGAAGCTGGCGGACAAAAATCGCGATTTTCGTCGCTACCGGCCAAAAATAGCGCGATTTTCGCCGCTACCGGCCAAAAACAGCTCGATTTTCGCCGCTACCGGCCAAAAACCATGCGATTTTCGCAGCTGGCGGGAAAAAATCGCGATTTTCGCCGCTGGCGGGCAAAAATCGCGATTTTCGCCGCTACCAGCCAAAAACCATGCGATTTTCGCAGCTGGCGGGCAAAAATAGCGATTTTCGCCGCTACCGGCCAAAAACCATGCGATTTTCGCAGCTGGCGGGAAAAAATCGCGATTTTCGCCGCTACCGGCCAAAAATAGCGCGATTTTCGCCGCTACCGGCCAAAAACCGCGCGATTTTCGCCGCTACTGGCCAAAAACCAAGCGATTTTCGCAGCTGGCGGGGAAAAATCGCGATTTTCGCCGCTACCGGCCAAAAATAGCGCGATTTTTGCCGCTACCGGCCAAAAACCGCGCGATTTTCGCCGCTACCAGCCAAAAACCATGCGATTTTCGCAGCTGGCGGGCAAAAATCGCGATTTTCGCCACTACCGGCCAAAAACCATGCGATGTTCGCAGCTGGCGGGTAAAAATCGCGATTTTTGCCGCTAGCGGCCAAAAATCGGGCTATTTTTGCCGCTAACGGCCGAAAACCGCGCTATTTTGCGCAAAAACCATGCGATTTTCGCAGCTGGCGGGCAAAAATCGCGATTTTCGCCGCTACCGGCCAAAAATAGCGCGATTTTCGCCGCTACTGGCCAAAAACCGCTCGATTTTCGCCGCTACCGGCCAAAAACCATGCGATTTTCACAGCTGGAGGGCAAAAATCGCGATTTTCGCCGATACCAGCCAAAAATAGCGCGATTTTTGCCGCTACCGGCCAAAAACCGCGCGATTTTCGCCGCTACCAGCCAAACACCATGCGATTTTCGCAGCTGGCGGGCAAAAATCGCGATTTTCGCCGCTACCGGCCAAAAATAGCGCGATTTTCGCCGCTACCGGCCAAAAACCGCGCGATTTTCGCCGCTACCGGCCAAAAACCATGCGATGTTCGCAGCTGACGGGCAAAAATCGCGATTTTTGCCGCTAGCGGCTAAAAATTGGGCTATTTTTGCCGCTAACGGCCGAAAACCGCGCTATTTTGCGCAAAAACCATGCGATTTTCGCAGCTGGCGGACAAAAATCGCGATTTTCGCCGCTACCGGCCAAAAATAGCGCGATTTTCGCCGCTACCGGCCAAAAACAGCTCGATTTTCGCCGCTACCGGCCAAAAACCATGCGATTTTCGCAGCTGGCGGGAAAAAATCGCGATTTTCGCCGCTACCGGCCAAAAATAGCGCGATTTTCGCCGCTACCGGCCAAAAACCAAGCGATTTTCGCAGCTGGCGGGGAAAAATCGCGATTTTCGCCGCTACCGGCCAAAAATAGCGCGATTTTCGCCGCTACCGGCAAAAAACCGCGCGATTTTCGCCGCTACCGACCAAAAACCATGCGATTTTTGCAGCTGGCAGGCAAAAATCGCGATTTTCGCCGCTACCGGCCAAAAATAGCGCGATTTTTGCCGCTAGCGGTAAAAAATCGGGCTATATTTGCCGCTAACGGCCGAAAACCGCGCTATTTTGCGCAAAAACCATGCGATTTTCGCAGCTGGCGGGCAAAAATCGCGATTTTCGCTGCTACCGGCCAAAAATAGCGCGATTTTCGCCGCTACTATCCAAAAACCGCTCGATTTTCGCCGCTACCGGCCAAAAACCATGCGATTTTCGCCGCTGGCGGGCAAAAATCGCGATTTTCGCCGCTACCAGCCAAAAATAGCCCGATTTTCGCCGCTACCGGCCAAAAACCGCGCGATTTTCGCCGCTACAAGCCAAAAACCATGCGATTTTCGCAGCTGGCGGGCAAAAATCACGATTTTACCCGCTACCGGCCAAAAATAGCGCGATTTTCACCGCTACCGGCCAAAACCCGCGCGATTTTCGCCGCTACTGGCCAAAAACCAAGCGATTTTCGCAGCTGGCGGGGAAAAATCGTGATTTTCGCGGCTACCGGCCAAAAATAGCGCGATTTGCGCCGCTACGGGCCAAAAACCGCGCGTTTTTTGCCGCTACCGACCAAAAACCATGCGATTTTTGCAGCTGGCGGGCAAAAATCGCGATTTTCGCCGCTACCGGCCAAAAATAGCGCGATTTTTGCCGCTAGCGGCCAAAAATCGGGCTATTTTTGCCGCTAACGGCCGAAAACCGCGCTATTTTGCGCAAAAACCATGCGATTTTCGCAGCTGGCGGGCAAAAATCGCGATTTTCGCCGCTACCGGCCAAAAATAGCGCGATTTTCGCCGCTACTATCCAAAAACCGCTCGATTTTCGCCGCTACCGGCCAAAAACCATGCGATTTTCGCCGCTGGCGGGCAAAAATCGCGATTTTCGCCGCTACCAGCCAAAAATAGCGCGATTTTTGCCGCTACCGGCCAAAAACCGCGCGATTTTCGCCGCTACCAGCCAAAAACCATGCGATTTTCGCAGCTGGCGGGCAAAAATCGCGATTTTCGCCGCTACCGGCCAAAAACCATGCGATTTTCGCAGCTGGCGGGAAAAAATCGCGATTTTCGCCGCTACCGGCCAAAAATAGCGCGATTTTCGCCGCTACCGGCCAAAAACCGCGCGATTTTCGCCGCTACTGGCCAAAAACCAAGCGATTTTCGCAGCTGGCGGGGAAAAATCGCGATTTTCGCCGCTACCGGCCAAAAATAGCGCGATTTTTGCCGCTACCGGCCAAAAACCGCGCGATTTTCGCCGCTACCAGCCAAAAACCATGCGATTTTCGCAGCTGGCGGGCAAAAATCGCGATTTTCGCCACTACCGGCCAAAAACCATGCGATGTTCGCAGCTGGCGGGTAAAAATCGCGATTTTTGCCGCTAGCGGCCAAAAATCGGGCTATTTTTGCCGCTAACGGCCGAAAACCGCGCTATTTTGCGCAAAAACCATGCGATTTTCGCAGCTGGCGGGCAAAAATCGCGATTTTCGCCGCTACCGGCCAAAAATAGCGCGATTTTCGCCGCTACTGGCCAAAAACCGCTCGATTTTCGCCGCTACCGGCCAAAAACCATGCGATTTTCACAGCTGGAGGGCAAAAATCGCGATTTTCGCCGATACCAGCCAAAAATAGCGCGATTTTTGCCGCTACCGGCCAAAAACCGCGCGATTTTCGCCGCTACCAGCCAAACACCATGCGATTTTCGCAGCTGGCGGGCAAAAATCGCGATTTTCGCCGCTACCGGCCAAAAATAGCGCGATTTTCGCCGCTACCGGCCAAAAACCGCGCGATTTTCGCCGCTACCGGCCAAAAACCATGCGATGTTCGCAGCTGACGGGCAAAAATCGCGATTTTTGCCGCTAGCGGCTAAAAATTGGGCTATTTTTGCCGCTAACGGCCGAAAACCGCGCTATTTTGCGCAAAAACCATGCGATTTTCGCAGCTGGCGGACAAAAATCGCGATTTTCGCCGCTACCGGCCAAAAATAGCGCGATTTTCGCCGCTACCGGCCAAAAACAGCTCGATTTTCGCCGCTACCGGCCAAAAACCATGCGATTTTCGCAGCTGGCGGGAAAAAATCGCGATTTTCGCCGCTACCGGCCAAAAATAGCGCGATTTTCGCCGCTACCGGCCAAAAACCAAGCGATTTTCGCAGCTGGCGGGGAAAAATCGCGATTTTCGCCGCTACCGGCCAAAAATAGCGCGATTTTCGCCGCTACCGGCAAAAAACCGCGCGATTTTCGCCGCTACCGACCAAAAACCATGCGATTTTTGCAGCTGGCAGGCAAAAATCGCGATTTTCGCCGCTACCGGCCAAAAATAGCGCGATTTTTGCCGCTAGCGGTAAAAAATCGGGCTATATTTGCCGCTAACGGCCGAAAACCGCGCTATTTTGCGCAAAAACCATGCGATTTTCGCAGCTGGCGGGCAAAAATCGCGATTTTCGCTGCTACCGGCCAAAAATAGCGCGATTTTCGCCGCTACTATCCAAAAACCGCTCGATTTTCGCCGCTACCGGCCAAAAACCATGCGATTTTCGCCGCTGGCGGGCAAAAATCGCGATTTTCGCCGCTACCAGCCAAAAATAGCCCGATTTTCGCCGCTACCGGCCAAAAACCGCGCGATTTTCGCCGCTACAAGCCAAAAACCATGCGATTTTCGCAGCTGGCGGGCAAAAATCACGATTTTACCCGCTACCGGCCAAAAATAGCGCGATTTTCACCGCTACCGGCCAAAACCCGCGCGATTTTCGCCGCTACTGGCCAAAAACCAAGCGATTTTCGCAGCTGGCGGGGAAAAATCGTGATTTTCGCGGCTACCGGCCAAAAATAGCGCGATTTGCGCCGCTACGGGCCAAAAACCGCGCGTTTTTTGCCGCTACCGACCAAAAACCATGCGATTTTTGCAGCTGGCGGGCAAAAATCGCGATTTTCGCCGCTACCGGCCAAAAATAGCGCGATTTTTGCCGCTAGCGGCCAAAAATCGGGCTATTTTTGCCGCTAACGGCCGAAAACCGCGCTATTTTGCGCAAAAACCATGCGATTTTCGCAGCTGGCGGGCAAAAATCGCGATTTTCGCCGCTACCGGCCAAAAATAGCGCGATTTTCGCCGCTACTATCCAAAAACCGCTCGATTTTCGCCGCTACCGGCCAAAAACCATGCGATTTTCGCCGCTGGCGGGCAAAAATCGCGATTTTCGCCGCTACCAGCCAAAAATAGCGCGATTTTTGCCGCTACCGGCCAAAAACCGCGCGATTTTCGCCGCTACCAGCCAAAAACCATGCGATTTTCGCAGCTGGCGGGCAAAAATCGCGATTTTCGCCGCTACCGGCCAAAAATAGCGCGATTTTCACCGCTACCGGCCAAAAACCGCGCGATTTTCGCCGCTACCGGCCAAAAACCATGCGATGTTCGCAGCTGACGGGCAAAAATCGCGATTTTTGCCGCTAGCGGCCAAAAATCGGGCTATTTTTGCCGCTAACGGCCGAAAACCGCGCTATTTTGCGCAAAAACTATGCGATTTTCGCAGCTGGCGGGCAAAAATCGCGATTTTCGCCGCTACCGGCCAAACATAGCGCGATTTTCGCCGCTACTGGCCAAAAACCGCTCGATTTTCGCCGCTACCGGCCAAAAACCATGCGATTTTCGCAGCTGGAGGGTAAAAATCGCGATTTTCGCCGATACCAGCCAAAAATAGCGCGATTTTTGCCGCTACCGGCCAAAAACCGCGCGATTTTCGCCGCTACCAGCCAAAAACCATGCGATTTTCGCAGCTGGCGGGCAAAAATCGCGATTTTCGCCGCTACCGGCCAAAAATAGCGCGATTTTCGGCGCTACCGGCCAAAAACAGCTCGATTTTCGCCGCTACCGGCCAAAAACCATGCGATTTTCGCAGCTGGCGGGAAAAAATCGCGATTCTCGCCGCTACCGGCCAAAAATAGCGCGATTTTCGCCGCTACCGGCCAAAAACCAAGCGATTTTCGCTGCTACTGGCCAAAAACCAAGCGATTTTCGCAGCTGGCGGGGAAAAATCGCGATTTTCGCCGCTACCGGCCAAAAATAGCGCGATTTTCGCGCTACCGGCCAAAAACAGCTCAATTTTCGCCGCTACCGGCCAAAAACCATCCGATTTTCGCAGCTGGCGGAAAAAAATCGCGATTTTCGCCGCTACCGGCCAAAAATAGCGCGATTTTCGCCGCTACCGGCCAAAAACCGCGCGATTTTCGCCGCTACTGGCCAAAAACCATGCGATTTTCGCAGCTGGCGGGAAAAAATCGCGATTTTCGCCGCTACCGGCCAAAAATAGCGCGATTTTCGCCGCTACCGGCCAAAAACAGCGCGATTTTCGCCGCTACTGGCCAAAAACCAAGCGATTTTCGCAGCTGGCGGGGAAAAATCGCGATTTTCGCCGCTACCGGCCAAAAATAGCGCGATTTTCGCCGCTACCGGCAAAAAACCGCGCGATTTTCGCCGCTACCGACCAAAAACCATGCGATTTTCTTAGCTGGCAGGCAAAAATCGCGATTTTCGCCGCTACTGGCCAAAAATAGCGCGATTTTCGGCGCTACCGGCCAAAAACAGCTCGATTTTCGCCGCTCCCGGCCAAAAACCATGCGATTTTCGCAGCTGGCGGGAAAAAATCGCGATTTTCGCCGCTACCGGCCAAAAATAGCGCGATTTTCACCGCTACCGGCCAAAAACCGCGCGATTTTCGCCGCTGCCGGCCAAAAACCATGCGATGTTCGCAGCTGGCGGGTAAAAATCGCGATTTTTGCCGCTAGCGGCCAAAAATCGGGCTATTTTTCCCGCTAACGGCCGAAAACCGCGCTATTTTGCGCAAAAACCATGCGATTTTCGCAGCTGGCGGGCAAAAATCGCGATTTTCGCCGCTACTGGCCAAAAATAGCGCGAATTTCGCCGCTACTGGCCAAAAACCGCTCGATTTTCGCCGCTACCGGCCAAAAACCATGCGATTTTCGCAGCTGGAGGGCAAAAATCGCGATTTTCGCCGATACCAGCCAAAAACCGCGCGATTTACGCCGCTACCAGCCAAACACCATGCGATTTTCGCAGCTGGCGGGCAAAAATCGCGATTTTCGCCGCTACCGGCCAAAAATAGCGCGATTTTCGCCGCTACCGGCCAAAAACCGCGCGATTTTCGCCGCTACCGGCCAAAAACCATGCGATGTTCGCAGCTGACGGGCAAAAATCGCGATTTTTGCCGCTAGCGGCTAAAAATCGGGCTATTTTTGCCGCTAACGGCCGAAAACCGCGCTATTTTGCGCAAAAACCATGCGATTTTCGCAGCTGGCGGACAAAAATCGCGATTTTCGTCCGCTACCGGCCAAAAATAGCGCGATTTTCGCCGCTACCGGCCAAAAACAGCTCGATTTTCGCCGCTACCGGCCAAAAAACCATGCGATTTTCGCAGCTGCGGGAAAAAATCGCGATTTTCGCCGCTGGCGGGCAAAAATCGCGATTTTCGCCGCTACCAGCCAAAACCATGCGATTTTCGCAGCTGGCGGGCAAAAATCGCGATTTTCGCCGCTACCGGCCAAAAACCATGCGATTTTCGCAGCTGGCGGGAAAAAATCGCGATTTTCGCCGCTACCGGCCAAAAATAGCGCGATTTTCGCCGCTACCGGCCAAAAACCGCGCGATTTTCGCCGCTACTGGCCAAAAACCAAGCGATTTTCGCAGCTGGCGGGGAAAAATCGCGATTTTCGCCGCTACCGGCCAAAAATAGCGCGATTTTTGCCGCTACCGGCCAAAAACCGCGCGATTTTCGCCGCTACCAGCCAAAAACCATGCGATTTTCGCAGCTGGCGGGCAAAAATCGCGATTTTCGCCACTACCGGCCAAAAACCATGCGATGTTCGCAGCTGGCGGGTAAAAATCGCGATTTTTGCCGCTAGCGGCCAAAAATCGGGCTATTTTTGCCGCTAACGGCCGAAAACCGCGCTATTTTGCGCAAAAACCATGCGATTTTCGCAGCTGGCGGGCAAAAATCGCGATTTTCGCCGCTACCGGCCAAAAATAGCGCGATTTTCGCCGCTACTGGCCAAAAACCGCTCGATTTTCGCCGCTACCGGCCAAAAACCATGCGATTTTCGCAGCTGGAGGGCAAAAATCGCGATTTTCGCCGATACCAGCCAAAAATAGCGCGATTTTTGCCGCTACCGGCCAAAAACCGCGCGATTTTCGCCGCTACCAGCCAAACACCATGCGATTTTCGCAGCTGGCGGGCAAAAATCGCGATTTTCGCCGCTACCGGCCAAAAATAGCGCGATTTTCGCCGCTACCGGCCAAAAACCGCGCGATTTTCGCCGCTACCGGCCAAAAACCATGCGATGTTCGCAGCTGACGGGCAAAAATCGCGATTTTTGCCGCTAGCGGCCTAAAAATTGGGCTATTTTTGCCGCTAACGGCCGAAAACCGCGCTATTTTGCGCAAAAACCATGCGATTTTCGCAGCTGGCGGACAAAAATCGCGATTTTCGCCGCTACCGGCCAAAAATAGCGCGATTTTCGCCGCTACCGGCCAAAAACAGCTCGATTTTCGCCGCTACCGGCCAAAAACCATGCGATTTTCGCAGCTGGCGGGAAAAAATCGCGATTTTCGCCGCTACCGGCCAAAAATAGCGCGATTTTCGCCGCTACCGGCCAAAAACCAAGCGATTTTCGCAGCTGGCGGGGAAAAATCGCGATTTTCGCCGCTACCGGCCAAAAATAGCGCGATTTTCGCCGCTACCGGCAAAAAACCGCGCGATTTTCGCCGCTACCGACCAAAAACCATGCGATTTTTGCAGCTGGCAGGCAAAAATCGCGATTTTCGCCGCTACCGGCCAAAAATAGCGCGATTTTTGCCGCTAGCGGTAAAAAATCGGGCTATATTTGCCGCTAACGGCCGAAAACCGCGCTATTTTGCGCAAAAACCATGCGATTTTCGCAGCTGGCGGGCAAAAATCGCGATTTTCGCTGCTACCGGCCAAAAATAGCGCGATTTTCGCCGCTACTATCCAAAAACCGCTCGATTTTCGCCGCTACCGGCCAAAAACCATGCGATTTTCGCCGCTGGCGGGCAAAAATCGCGATTTTCGCCGCTACCAGCCAAAAATAGCGCGATTTTCGCCGCTACCGGCCAAAAACCGCGCGATTTTCGCCGCTACAAGCCAAAAACCATGCGATTTTCGCAGCTGGCGGGCAAAAATCACGATTTTACCCGCTACCGGCCAAAAATAGCGCGATTTTCACCGCTACCGGCCAAAACCCGCGCGATTTTCGCCGCTACTGGCCAAAAACCAAGCGATTTTCGCAGCTGGCGGGGAAAAATCGTGATTTTCGCGGCTACCGGCCAAAAATAGCGCGATTTTCGCCGCTACGGGCCAAAAACCGCGCGATTTTTGCCGCTACCGACCAAAAACCATGCGATTTTTGCAGCTGGCGGGCAAAAATCGCGATTTTCGCCGCTACCGGCCAAAAATAGCGCGATTTTTGCCGCTAGCGGCCAAAAATCGGGCTATTTTTGCCGCTAACGGCCGAAAACCGCGCTATTTTGCGCAAAAACCATGCGATTTTCGCAGCTGGCGGGCAAAAATCGCGATTTTCGCCGCTACCGGCCAAAAATAGCGCGATTTTCGCCGCTACTATCCAAAAACCGCTCGATTTTCGCCGCTACCGGCCAAAAACCATGCGATTTTCGCCGCTGGCGGGCAAAAATCGCGATTTTCGCCGCTACCAGCCAAAAATAGCGCGATTTTTGCCGCTACCGGCCAAAAACCGCGCGATTTTCGCCGCTACCAGCCAAAAACCATGCGATTTTCGCAGCTGGCGGGCAAAAATCGCGATTTTCGCCGCTACCGGCCAAAAACCATGCGATTTTCGCAGCTGGCGGGAAAAAATCGCGATTTTCGCCGCTACCGGCCAAAAATAGCGCGATTTTCGCCGCTACCGGCCAAAAACCGCGCGATTTTCGCCGCTACTGGCCAAAAACCAAGCGATTTTCGCAGCTGGCGGGGAAAAATCGCGATTTTCGCCGCTACCGGCCAAAAATAGCGCGATTTTCGCCGCTACCGGCCAAAAACCGCGCGATTTTCGCCGCTACCGAGCCAAAAACCATGCGATTTTCGCAGCTGGCGGGCAAAAATCGCGATTTTCGCCGCTACCGGCCAAAAATAGCGCGATTTTTGCCGCTAGCGGCCAAAAATCGGGCTATTTTTGCCGCTAACGGCCGAAAACCGCGCTATTTTGCGCAAAAACCATGCGATTTTCGCAGCTGGCGGGCAAAAATCGCGATTTTCGCCGCTACCGGCCAAAAATAGCGCGATTTTCGCCGCTACTGGCCAAAAACCGCTCGATTTTCGCCGCTACCGGCCAAAAACCATGCGATTTTCGCAGCTGGAGGGCAAAAATCGCGATTTTCGCCGATACCAGCCAAAAATAGCGCGATTTTTGCCGCTACCGGCCAAAAACCGCGCGATTTTCGCCGCTACCAGCCAAACACCATGCGATTTTCGCAGCTGGCGGGCAAAAATCGCGATTTTCGCCGCTACCGGCCAAAAATAGCGCGATTTTCGCCGCTACCGGCCAAAAACCGCGCGATTTTCGCCGCTACCGGCCAAAAACCATGCGATGTTCGCAGCTGACGGGCAAAAATCGCGATTTTTGCCGCTAGCGGCTAAAAATCGGGCTATTTTTGCCGCTAACGGCCGAAAACCGCGCTATTTTGCGCAAAAACCATGCGATTTTCGCAGCTGGCGGACAAAAATCGCGATTTTCGCCGCTACCGGCCAAAAATAGCGCGATTTTCGCCGCTACCGGCCAAAAACAGCTCGATTTTCGCCGCTACCGGCCAAAAACCATGCGATTTTCGCAGCTGGCGGGAAAAAATCGCGATTTTCGCCGCTACCGGCCAAAAATAGCGCGATTTTCGCCGCTACCGGCCAAAAACCAAGCGATTTTCGCAGCTGGCGGGGAAAAATCGCGATTTTCGCCGCTACCGGCCAAAAATAGCGCGATTTTCGCCGCTACCGGCAAAAAACCGCGCGATTTTCGCCGCTACCGACCAAAAACCATGCGATTTTCGCAGCTGGCAGGCAAAAATCGCGATTTTCGCCGCTACCGGCCAAAAATAGCGCGATTTTTGCCGCTAGCGGTAAAAAATCGGGCTATTTTTGCCGCTAACGGCCGAAAACCGCGCTATTTTGCGCAAAAACCATGCGATTTTCGCAGCTGGCGGGCAAAAATCGCGATTTTCGCTGCTACCGGCCAAAAATAGCGCGATTTTCGCCGCTACTATCCAAAAACCGCTCGATTTTCGCCGCTACCGGCCAAAAACCATGCGATTTTCGCCGCTGGCGGGCAAAAATCGCGATTTTCGCCGCTACCAGCCAAAAATAGCGCGATTTTCGCCGCTACCGGCCAAAAACCGCGCGATTTTCGCCGCTACAAGCCAAAAACCATGCGATTTTCGCAGCTGGCGGGCAAAAATCACGATTTTACCCGCTACCGGCCAAAAATAGCGCGATTTTCACCGCTACCGGCCAAAACCCGCGCGATTTTCGCCGCTACTGGCCAAAAACCAAGCGATTTTCGCAGCTGGCGGGGAAAAATCGCGATTTTCGCGGCTACCGGCCAAAAATAGCGCGATTTTCGCCGCTACCGGCCAAAAACCGCGCGATTTTTGCCGCTACCGACCAAAAACCATGCGATTTTCGCAGCTGGCGGGCAAAAATCGCGATTTTCGCCGCTACCGGCCAAAAATAGCGCGATTTTTGCCGCTAGCGGCCAAAAATCGGGCTATTTTTGCCGCTAACGGCCGAAAACCGCGCTATTTTGCGCAAAAACCATGCGATTTTCGCAGCTGGCGGGCAAAAATCGCGATTTTCGCCGCTACCGGCCAAAAATAGCGCGATTTTCGCCGCTACTATCCAAAAACCGCTCGATTTTCGCCGCTACCGGCCAAAAACCATGCGATTTTCGCCGCTGGCGGGCAAAAATCGCGATTTTCGCCGCTACCAGCCAAAAATAGCGCGATTTTTGCCGCTACCGGCCAAAAACCGCGCGATTTTCGCCGCTACCAGCCAAAAACCATGCGATTTTCGCAGCTGGCGGGCAAAAATCGCGATTTTCGCCGCTACCGGCCAAAAATAGCGCGATTTTCGCCGCTACCGGCCAAAAACCGCGCGATTTTCGCCGCTACCGGCCAAAAACCATGCGATGTTCGCAGCTGACGGGCAAAAATCGCGATTTTTGCCGCTAGCGGCCAAAAATCGGGCTATTTTTGCCGCTAACGGCCGAAAACCGCGCTATTTTGCGCAAAAACCATGCGATTTTCGCAGCTGGCGGGCAAAAATCGCGATTTTCGCCGCTACCGGCCAAAAATAGCGCGATTTTCGCCGCTACCTGGCCAAAAACCGCTCGATTTTCGCCGCTACCGGCCAAAAACCATGCGATTTTCGCAGCTGGCGGGAAAAATCGCGATTTTCGCCGATACCAGCCAAAAATAGCGCGATTTTCGCCGCTACCGGCCAAAAACCGCGCGATTTTCGCCGCTACCAGCCAAAAACCATGCGATTTTCGCAGCTGGCGGGCAAAAATCGCGATTTTCGCCGCTACCGGCCAAAAATAGCGCGATTTTCGCCGCTACCGGCCAAAAACAGCTCGATTTTCGCCGCTACCGGCCAAAAACCATGCGATTTTCGCAGCTGGCGGGAAAAAATCGCGATTTTCGCCGCTACCGGCCAAAAATAGCGCGATTTTCGCCGCTACCGGCCAAAAACCAGCGCGATTTTCGCTGCTACTGGCCAAAAACCAAGCGATTTTCGCAGCTGGCGGGGAAAAATCGCGATTTTCGCCGCTACCGGCCAAAAATAGCGCGATTTTCGCCGCTACCGGCCAAAAACCGCTCGATTTTCGCCGCTACCGGCCAAAAACCATGCGATTTTCGCAGCTGGCGGGAAAAAATCGCGATTTTCGCCGCTACCGGCCAAAAATAGCGCGATTTTCGCCGCTACCGGCCAAAAACCGCGCGATTTTCGCCGCTACCTGGCCAAAAACCATGCGATTTTCGCAGCTGGCGGGAAAAAATCGCGATTTTCGCCGCTACCGGCCAAAAATAGCGCGATTTTCGCCGCTACCGGCCAAAAACCGCGCGATTTTCGCCGCTACCGGCCAAAAACCATGCGATTTTCGCAGCTGGCGGGGAAAAATCGCGATTTTCGCCGCTACCGGCCAAAAATAGCGCGATTTTCGCCGCTACCGGCCAAAAACCGCGCGATTTTCGCCGCTACCGACCAAAAACCATGCGATTTTCGCAGCTGGCGGGCAAAAATCGCGATTTTCGCCGCTACCGGCCAAAAATAGCGCGATTTTTCGCCGCTACCGGCCAAAAACCGGCTATTTTCGCCGCTACCAGCCAAAAACCATGCGATTTTCGCAGCTGGCGGGCAAAAATCGCGATTTTCGCCGCTACCGGCCAAAAATAGCGCGATTTTCGCCGCTACCGGCCAAAAACCGCGCGATTTTCGCCGCTACCGGCCAAAAACCATGCGATGTTCGCAGCTGGCGGGCAAAAATCGCGATTTTTCGCCGCTAGCGGCCAAAATCGGGCTATTTTTGCCGCTAACGGCCGAAAACCGCGCTATTT